>NC_056743.1:865302863-865342863 GCF_019279795.1 Protopterus annectens | reverse complement strand
TACAAGTAATCTGCAAATATACATTTAAATAGAATATCATTAATAGCAGCATCATATAAAGAGATGGGTTCATAAGTAGGTACTAGGCTATCTGCCCGAGGGCATTTATAAGCCTAGCCAGAGTGTGTTGCCTATCGCTGCCCCATTGATTAACTAACTGATTCTCTGTCAAGCAGAGCCAATGAAGTGATCCCAGTGGTGTATTTTCTGTTACCCATCCACTCGTTAAGGTTTCTCTTGAGTGTTAGTGAGAGGATCTGCCTAATGTAATTTGGAATTTTGTTCCAAAGCATGGGGAGTCTCTGTGACAGGAATCCATCCCTCCAGCATGTTCTATTTATTTCCCCTTGTCTATGGCCGTGTTGACTGTCTCAAAGAAGTTAACCAGGTTTAGTAGGCAAGATCTGCCTCTAACAAAGCCAAACTGGGTCGGGTCAAGTGCTTGGAGGTTCCCAATGTCTTTAATGAGTTCCATGATGATGCGCTCCACAGGCTTGCAGACCAGTCTAGTCAGGCTTATGGGGAGATAGTTACCAGGGTCAGTTGTGGCCCCCTCCTTTGTGGAGTGGAATAACCATTGCTGTGTGCCATTCTGTGGGCATGTAGCCTATGGAGAGGCTGAGGTTGAACAGCGTGTTTAGGTGGGGGGGTTAGTTCATGCAAGACACAGCCTGGGACACCATCTGGCCCCATTAACACTCTGTTTTTGGCTTTTGAAAGGGCTATTTTCACCTGCGCATCTGTGATTTCTGGGACACTACACTTTTCTGGTATTGTTGTGGGCCCTTTTGGGGGTGAGAGGGGGGTGAAGTTTGCACTGAATTTATCTGCCAGGATGTTGGCAATATCAGTAGGTTCAATATATTTTGTGCTATTTTGCACTAGTTCAGTGCATGTTTGCGAGTTGCCACTTAGATTCTTAACATAGCTAAAGAAGGCTTTGTGGTTATCTTTTGAATCCTTGCCTATTTTTCTTTCGCGGTTAGCCTTGGATGCTTTTATGCGGGACCTTAGTTTCTTATGGATACTAATAAGGGATGTCTTTCCTTCTTGGGATTTGCTTTTTTTCTGAACTACTTTCTTCCTATTGTACAGCCTGTTTATGGCAGGGGTCCACCAGACTAGTTTCCTTCTCTTAGAGGAGTGAGTCTTGGTTTTGCTAAGGATGGCATGATCCATGTATCCTTGAAGGTGCTCATAGAGTGCATTTGTAAAGGTTTCTGCATCTTGGGCAGTGTTATCCTTTAGCGTGGGGGCTGTGAAACTTACCGCCTCTGTCTTAAGGTGGAGTTTGCTTTAGAAAACTTTTTCACTGTGGTTTCCTTTGTTGGGGGTGGTGGTGGGGTGTGGACATCCAGAGTGATTAGTTTATGGTCTGATCTAACCAGTGACGGGTTGACCTCTGGTGTGGAACACCTGTCACCCATGTTTGTGATGACCAGGTCCAGTATGTTTTCACCTCTGGTAGGGGAGTTTATCAACTGATCCAGAGCATTTGAATTGATAAATTCCAGGAAGTGCTGGACCTGGGAGTTTGTACTAGTAGTTTTCCCAGTTAATGGTAGGGTAATTGAAATTGCCCAATATCAGGGTGTTCGGTGGGACCTTCATGTTTTCCAGTGTCTCCAGAAAGGTGGAGTGGTGGTCCTGGGTCATGGAGGGTGATCTGTAGCAGGCCACAATTTGCAGTGGAGATTTGCCCAATGTTAGTTGCACATAGATGATCTCAGAGGCATCTTACTGCGCCACTAACCTGGAGGTGTAGGTATCCTTAATGAATATGGATACGCCTGCTCCTTGTGTTTCAGTCCGTGTTCTGTGGCTGAAACGTGTGGTACGAGTTGTAGCCCGGTAGTGCTGGGGTGCTCTACTGAGCCTTAAACCAGGTTTCAGTTACTGCACAGATGATGTTCTCCATACTGAGGAGTGCTTCAAGCACGTGCATTTTGAGATTTAAACTCCTGGAGTTGAGTAGCATAACCCTCAGTTTTTTGTTAATTGTGCTGTTTACAGAGGTGGGTTTGACTTTTGAGCCTTGCCTAAAAAAGGCACTATGGGGGCAGTAAGAGCCTTGGCCAGTATTCAAAAGCCTAGGGGTGACAGGTGCAAAAGCCGTCTCTGCGAAGCAATGCGGCTTGTCGAGCATGTTGTCCCAGGCTGACAGACACTGGATCCCCTTTGAATGACACCAGAAGCTTAGCCAATTGTTGAAATTGATCATTTTCTCTTTATACTGAGGTATCATTCTTGGTGAGGGCAGGATGCTACTCAGGGTCAGGGACATACCAGCCTGGGCTACATGATCAGAGAGCTCTTCCATGTCTCTTCATGTAGTCCAGGGAGGTACATCTCAGGTCATTCACACCAACATGAACAATGGCAGAGTCATGTTTGTACTTGTTCTGGAATGACCGGAGAGCTTGTGTGATGTGGCAGATTCTGGCTCCCGACGGGCAGCTAACAGTAACCTTCTGCTTGTCCAGTCTAGTGAATGTGTGCCTGACTATAGAGTCACCTATTAGTAGTGTGTTAGGTATTTCACTTTAAGGGCTGTGATTGTGTGGCACACTGATTTTGTGTTTTATGTGTTGTCTGGTTTGTGATGGGAGGTGCAGGTTGTTTGGATGTCTGCTTTGGAGGTCTGTGATGCTTTTGCAGGTTTTTATTTAGAGCCTCCGAGTATGATTTTGTGTATTTTTTGCCAGTGCTGGTTTAGTAGGTCTGTGTGGCTGGAGGTGTGGTGCAAGTGTTAACCTTCTCCTCTTGACTGCCTGTTCCAGTCTTGGGTGGAGACAGCTTAGCCTCCAGTTTGGCTGTATAATTGCATCTCTCGCATATGTTAGTGTTTTGTGGTAGGAGGAGAGGGTTGTCTGTGTACATGAGGCAGTCAACTGCCTCAGGATACCCAGATTCACCAGCTGGACTGGAGAGTACACCTGAAATTGCCGTTTGGTCATTCCTGAATAGTAGGGTGAGTGCTTAGTCGCTTGGTTAGTGAGGGGTGAATAAAGAGCCTTGTCTTGCTGGGCAATCAAGTATCTGGGTATATTAGTGCTTGCTATTGGGTCTGAGCAAGTGCTGGGCTGTAGGATGCTTCTTGAGTACTTAGGTTGAGAGTTTGACTAGTTTCAAGGGAAAAACCGAAGAGGAGACTTAGTGGAGCCAGGAATAATTTAACCCTAGCTAACCGGCACGCAAAACTAAACGTGGTTTTTATAGCGGGGAAATGAAAGCGAAATTAGCCCAAAATGGCCAACAACTACTAACTTCTGGGCTGGAACCACTCCTCCAGGGACAGATAGGCTGCTCAAAGCTCCCCTCTCTCTCACAGATGAACGGAGAAACTTCCTTAGCTCCCCTCTCTCACTGATTAACAGAGAAACTTCCTTCTATCCAAGTAAGGTATGTGCAACTCAAAAACTTATAACACAGCCCTGAATTCAGCACTAGCCTGAAAACTAGACTCTACTAGCTTACAGCTTTAAACTACTACAAACAATCAGAAAAAGCTATCTCACTTTAGTGTGTAGCCTACAACAGTTAAATTATTTAAACAAAAAATGACTTTTTAAAAGTGCAGGCAGTCAAATAAGTTCAATATGTGAAAAAAAAACAAGCTTTTAAATCACAATAAATGCTGGAAAATCGGCGTTTAGGCCCGCCTACATACAGAAAACTGGTACCTGATCACTCCAAAGTCTGTCTTCTAAGCTAGAAGGCTTGTATCAGTTTAAGGCTTTCTAGTGCTTCCCAGTAGGTTGGTTACAGGAAAGATGGGGAAACAAGCGCAGATATGGTCTTTTAAACCAGAAAGTTGAAAGAGATGGAGAAACTGTCCAAATGGTCAAACTACAATTTCTGGGCCAAGAACCACTCCTCTTGTGGTAGACAGGCTACCTAGTGCTTACCACTCCCACTAATAAGCTAAAAGGCTTTCTTCCAACACAGAAAGGCTTGTGGGGCTCAGAAGCTTACCAACAGTCCTGGATACATCAACTCTGTATCTGGACTAGGATAGCTACAGGAAAGATGGGAAACAAGCGCAAGTGCGGCTTTTAAACCAGAGAGTTGAAAGATATGGAAAAAAACTGCCCAAATGGCCAATACAATTTCTGGTCCAGGAACCACTCCTCTTGTGATAGGCTACCTAATGTTTACCCCTCCCACTGATAAGCTAGAAGGCTTCCCTCCAACACAGAAAGGCTTGGGGGGGCTCAGAAGCTTACTAACAATCCTGGATACAGCAACTCTGTAACCGGACTAGGCTAATTATAGGAAAGGTGGGAAACTGGCACAAGTGTGGCTTTCAAATTAGAAAGTTGAAAGATGAAAATATTGCTCATACAGTCAATAGCTACAATTTCTGGGCCAGGGACCACTCCTGTTGTGGCAGGCTACCTAATGCTTACTACCCCCAATGATAGGCTACCTAATGCTTACTACCCCCACTGATAAGCTAGAAGGCTCCAATGGGGAAAGGCTTGGGGGCTCAGAAGCTTACAAAGAGTCCTGGATACAGCAAATCTGTACCTGGACTAGACTAGTAACAGGAAAGACAGGAAACCAACGCAAACACAGGCATTTAAATCCGAAGGTTGAAAGAGATGGAAAAGCTTCCCAAACGGCCAATAAAACTATAATTTCTGGGCCAGAAACCACTCCTTCTGTGGTAGGTTACCTAGTGCTAGAAGGCTTACCTCCAACACAGAAAGGCTTAGGGGGCTCAGAAGCTTACCAACAGTCCTGGATACAGCAAATCTGTACCTGGACAACACTAGCTACAGGAAAGGCAGAGACCAAACGCAAGCGTGGGCTTTTAAACCAGAAAGTAGAAAGAGATGGAAACACTGCCCAAACAGCCAATGAGCTACAATTTCTGGGCCAAAACCCACTCTGCCTGTGGGAGAAGGCTTCCCTCCAACACAGAAAGGCTTGGGGGACTCCGAAGATTATCAACAGTCCTGGATACAGCAAGTCTGTATCTGGATTAGACTAGTTACAGGAAAGGCAGGAAACAAGCTTAGAATTATTTTTATTTTTATTTTTTTTTTTAAATACAGAAAAGCAGCTAAAAAGCAGTAAATACAATTCAAATGGCAGTGCAGGCCATCACACCAATATTGCAGCAAATACAGTTTCAATAAATGCAATTAAATGACTAAACAACAAGTGCAGAAGGCAGTAAATTAGAAGGCTACTAACAAGCAGTAATAAGTGCAGAGTAAGAGTGACTGAACAGATAGCAGCACGCAGAACAGCAACTTAAGACAGTTACAGTAAGAGCAGCTGAATAAAATATGTACATTTTTTTTTTTTTTTTTTAGGGAGGGAACAGAGCAGGATTAAGAGGCTACAGGGGTTGTCCTTCCCAAATGCTCTTTGTACACAGAAATCAGAATATGATCTCACTGCACTCAGTTGAGTGAGCAAATGAGATGGGCCCTGAAGGAGTATCCAAATACAAATTTACAAGAGGGGTGGGCAATTTCAAAGCTACCAACATTAGGGGAACTAACTGTAGAGGCACAGCCATAACTTTCAGTTGAGTTCATTTATTTTGTGTTTCTCACTGAATATTAACTGCAAAACTATATGAAACAGAACAGATATAAGTGTACTTAAATTCACTTTTATGTCCAGTTGATTTCAGGTAGATATTAGTCGGAGCAAAGCTCAGATATTAAGATATGAGACTTATTTAGGAATGAACGTAGAATGAGAAAAAAGAGGAAAATGGAGGATTAGTATTATGTGATGAGAGCTAATGTTTTACGATAGGTAGGAGGAAGACGAGGGAGAGAGAGAGGACAAGGAGGTTTTGGACTAGTAGCTAAGGGTGTAGTGCTTGGAAAGAAAAAGATAAGTAAGGGGCAGGATATTTATTCAAGAGTTGTACATGTACAGAGGCAGGCATCTTAGTCTCTTGTTTGTGCATTAAAAGAGTTGGTGTTTGGTGTGTTTCTTGGAGAGTGAGAGAGAAAGTGTGTTTCCAAATCTTGTCCAGGAAAGAAAAGTACAAAGAATTACTGGCTGAGTTGTTAGATTTTGTAACCGTTAATTTTGTCACTGGATCTCACCTGCCTACTCTGGTTGTAAAGTTTCAGTATATTATTCAAACTAGGGTGTTTGTTTGGATAGTAGATGAGTTTATGGGAATGTGTAAGGGAATGCTTTAACTCTAACCACTTAATTTTTTTAAGGCTAGACAATGATGTGCCCTGTAATGATGGTGGCAAATTTTGTCACCTTATTATAGCACTGTTCCCAAGAGTGAGAGCTGAGTGGATTGTAGGTTAACCAAGATGTGAGCACGGTAACGTAGTGTAGGGATGAGAAGGGACTGAGCAGTAAGGCCTCATTTGACTCTGTAAAGAGCACCTAGCCTGGTGGGTATATTTTACTGTTTATTTTATGTGATGATCTTCGAAGGCATCTCAGGTAAAATGAGAATTAAAGTGGTATTTGTTGTACTCTCATGATATTTCCCTTTTAAAATATAGTTTTTGATGTATAGCATTTTGGCAGATGCAACATTTTATAAATGAACATTCAGTTTATGATAGCTGGGCAAACTGGATTAGCAACATTTGTATGCAATAATCTTAACCTATGGAAGCATATCAGTTTTAGTTGAGACAAACGTGCCTTTTGTAAAGATATACTTTCTTGAGAGACTGGAGATAAATATACAATTAATTGTGTTGTTTATTGATTCGGACTTTGATTTTATATTCCTTGGTAATAACAGTTTGGAATTAGTCTAAGGACTGTTATTTCTTCACTTAGACATTATGTATACTTGAAGCAACAGAAGTTGAAACAAACTAAGATGAATGAAACAAAATCCACGTCAGCAGAACCAGCAACAAAGAGTCCAATATTAAGTGTTTTATTAACATCCACTTTTCGTTCAAGAAAACTGAACTTCTTCAGACAAACATCAAAAGGTAACAAATGTAAAAAAACTCCTTAAATACACAATTAACAACACATGGCACATTTGAATGAACCAACCAACTGGTTAAAACTCACTGACATCAATATGTGGGGAAAAAGCTGATCTCAAAGCTTCTTAAAGAGCTACTACATACAAAAGTCAGATCTTTACAGATTGTATTTTGAAATCAAACAACTAACCAAAAAATTATCAACAAAAATGTGTCTAAACATAAAATGTTTAAAAGCAAGAAAAACATAATAAATTGAACCAATTTAATAACTTAAAATAAGAAGTAAAACATAAAAAATATTTCTTAAATACAATCTGTAAAGATCTGACTTTTGTATGTAGTAGCTCTTTAAGAAGCTTTGAGATTAGCTTTTTCCCCACATATTGATGTCAGTGAGTTTTAACCAGTTGGTTGGTTCATTCAAATGTACCATGTGTTGTTAATTGTGTATTTAAGGAGTTTTTTTTTACATTTCTTACCTTTTGATGTTTGTCTGAAGAAGTTCAGTTTTCTTGAACGAAAAGTGGATGTTAATAAAACACTTAATATTGGACTCTTTGCTGCTGGTTCTGCTGACGTGGATTTTGTTTCATTCATCTTATGTATACTTGAACTTTAAACAGGCAGTTAGTCTGAGAATTTCATACCATTACCTAATGCTTAACTAGGCATTTGGTGCAGAGGGTGAGCAGGTGAGCTATTGTTACCATGGTACAAGGTTTGATTCCCTCAGCCCTCATTTGCTTACTGTATAACCTTGAATAAGTCATGTAACCAGGCATTGCTCTTAGGTCACTACTTGGTTAACAAATGAGTATTACTACTACTATTATTATTATTATTATTATATTATTATTATTATTATTATTATTATGCTGTTACTCAAAATGCTGGTTAACATGCCTTAAATCCTGTGGTTAACATGCCTTAAATCCTGCGGTTTCACAGTTTTGATGCTTATCACCTGAGTTTAAGATTTCTTCTTTTCTAATACAAAGGTTGGCTTCAACTTTTTTACTCTAGTCTAAGGAATCTTATTCATAAGCAAATAGTTAAGCAGACTTTTCCTCCCTATAAGGAACATTATAAGACAAATAGTCTATGACAAGAACTGTTTTGCTTATGCAAGTTTATTTAACATCACCCTGCATTTTTGCTGTTTGTCCAACACTGGTACCCAAATAGGCCTTTGTATGTGCCTTCGAACGTGTATAAGGGCTTTTGTAAGAAGCTCTGTTATTCTGTGCTTTAGTATTAGCCACATAGCTAATTCATGTAGCTAATTCTTTAACATGTTTGCTCATACACTTTGGTTTTACAGGATGAACATCAATACATCTCCTTGATTTAGGCCCGGCCCCAACATAGGTCTTAATACCACATTTTTTTGCTGCTGTGATGTTTTTATTTGCAAAGTGTTCACTTTTATGCTCCGTTGACTTAAATACCATCGTTGACTCTTTTATTTTCCCTAATAGATCATAGGACTTCTTGGGATTCTACTCCTTGGGATTCTACTCCTGTGTTATAAGACACTGTTTCAGTGGCTCTTCCCACAGAAGGTGGTACAATTATGGTCAAGTATATTCTCACAGAAGGTGGTACAATTATGGTCAAGTATATTCATCATAACAATGCATTTTCTTGGCATATTCCTATCATCAAAGCTATCCTCCCAACATCGCCCATTAATTTTTCTCTGGATTTTCTTTCCCATTCTGTGGCTACTCATTTTTGAGGAAGCTGTCAGCAACGATAATCTGTTTGAGGAAATGTTACTGCTTAAGTCCAGGAATAATACTTGCCTCATATTTTTAATTCTTCTAAAATGCACATTTGCCATTTAGGGAATATTTTTAAAATGTTTCTTATTTACTGTGGGAATACCTTAACTCCCCTTAATCTTTACAGTTGCAAGAAGGTTTCTGTTCAGTTGTATTGCACATACCACTGCTTGCTTGGCACCATTGCTCCTGATGATTTATTATAAGGATAAAGCCACCACTGTGACAGTCATGCTCACTATCAGTACTGTATTGGATTTTAACCATTTCTACCTATTCTGTATGGATTTAGTCCTTGGATACAGGTTACAACACTGGATTTATGATCATTTGTTCAAGGTCTCTTCTCCAATGGACAAAGCAATAAAAACAAAAATTGCTGAAAGCCTCTTTCAGCGCACACAATTTTGTGTGTTTTGCAGAGGGCAGCTCCCCCCCCCCCCATGTGTGTGGGGAGACCCTCACACATCCCTACCTTATTTGTACCTAATTCAGTCACAAAACAGCAAATAAAGTGAGACACCACATTCTCACATAAACTGTGTTTTGGCAAGAAAGCTGTTGCACTGTTGTTGCTTAGACAAATAGCTCAGCAAAACATGTTCCCACAACACTTGGCATTAAATTTATTTCATTTATATTTAAAGAAATTCATTTTATTTTTAAAGCCATACTTGCATTTTTTGATTACACATAAGTAGGACTGTTTGTCTACCTCTACCTCATCTATCCCTCCTAATTAGGGAACTCTGCTTTAAAGAACTTTAAGAAAATCTATACCAACACAGGGTAGAAGGGTAGACAGACACATACTTAGAGCAGTACATGTCTTTGTGAATCTGTATTGGTCTGTGCAGTAAAGGAAGCAGATTCTTTTAGAACTCTGGATGGAGAAGACCAGTATATGGCAGAATATATCACAAATGTTATACTTTGTTATTGACTAATTCTTCAAGATACACTGTTATGACAAGTATTGTTACTCACAACCATAATTTATCCCTTGTTTTGTCCGGGATGATTATACTCTACATGATTGCATCATTGGATATTGATGGGAAGAATACTATATCAAGACATATGACTTGATATGTTTGCTAAATATTCTCAACAATTTAACCTTTTTCTTCTGATTACATTATCTGGCATAAAGTGAACAAAAAGAATTGTCAGTTTTGAAGCTGACTTCTATTTTCAGAATGTTTCTCTGTATAATGTTAATAAATGTTTCAGAATAATTCCAAGTTATGGCCACTGTCCTGAATTCGTGCTAGCAATACATTTGCTGCCAAACCTCTTAGGCATATTATATCACGCTGGAATCTTCCAAGGAACTTGGAAACCTGGTAACAGTATTCCACTAAAAACAAGGCCCATAAACAAATGCTTTTTTTGCCACCAGATCTATGCAGTTGGGTTTTTGAATGTGTAGCCCCCACTGCAATATGTATTTCCTAAGCCCCTCCTCTCTCCTTAACCCAGTAACACTGGTATGTATTAAGTGGTTTCATCCAAACATTTCAGCCTTAAGTGTTACTATTTTGCAGATGTACAAAAACATTATTCAGCACCCTATAGTGAATGCATGTGGCTCAATCACCCATGCATATGCTAAATTTTTAGATGAAAAATAGTTTGGTCACACAGGAAGAACATCTATGCCATGATTTCTGGGACTTTTTAGGATAAATAAACAAAATAACATATAAAGATTCATACATTTTCATAACTGATGTCAAGGACTTGTCTTAGGTGGTTTACAGACTTTGAAAAAGGAATTAATCAAGACAAGATCAACGTATATAAAAATCTATTAGAAGCAGTATTAAAAAATAGTTACATCATGTTCGAGGAAGAACTGTATTTGCAATGTAAGGGTGTTGCCATGAGGTCAGCTTGTGGGGGCTTAAACATAGTCATGATCCAATGGGAAAAGAACTACTGAGTTTTTTGGATCATGTACTTTTAGGCATACTTTTTGAATGACATCTTTATTTTATGGTATGGCCCAAAGAATAACATCCCACACATTTTGGTGTGCATCAATCAAACCACAGTTTACACATGAATAGCATGAGATTCATATTGCGTACCTGGACATCTGATTGATGAAAGATACTGGCAATAAGAGGTTCCTGTCTAAAACGTATGGAAATCTATGTTTTCAAATAGTTTTTTGCATTTTTCAAGTGCACACTCACTTATCCAGAAGAAGGTGGTTGAAAAAGGGCCAGTTTGTTTGGGCTGCTCGAATGACTACCTTGGATGAAGCCTTCTGGGATGCATGTGGCTATTCACCTCGATTCATAGACAATTTAATGCTGGAGGTCATAAACAAATGTGAATGGAAACATTTGTTGCCCATTTTGGGTACTACTGTGCACAATTTGGAGACTGTACCAAATGTAATGTGTACTCAGGTTAGTATGAATAAAAACCAATTTAAAAAATTCTTTCATCAGTATGTATACCCTGAATAGCAATATCATTAGATCTATATTAGAGAAAAACTGGTGCCTTCTAAGAGATGACAGATAAGTAAGGGGCAATGTGGAAGATTAAACAAGAAAAGATAAAATAAATCTTAAGTGTTTGAAACCTTAAAAGATCCCAGAAAAGAAAATTGCGGTATGAAAAAATGCGATCACTGTGGTTATTGCAAGTATGTCCTTGTAGGTGGCAATATTAAGGTGGGTAATTTTAAAATTAAAATACTTTGATTATTTTAACTGTGAAACAAGGGGGGTAGTTTGTTGTGCAATTTGTGGCTTATGCCCTGCATTTTACATAGGAAAAACTGAGGTTACATTAAAAGACTGTGTCTACGAGCACAACTATGAAATTAAGGGTCTATATTAGATGAACAAAAGTTTATCTAATCGAACGCTCACATGAGTGAAAATTGCGGAACTCGAAACTGCATTTGAGATTGCGGTATAGTGAAGATGGGACTATTTGCCCTTTCCTCACTGTAGTGTGATCTCGGAGTTGGATAGCAGGGGGTGTGGGGGGGTGCAGCACCCCACAATTCCAGCTTCAAGTTCTTGGATTTTCACTCATGTGAGCGTTCGATTAGATAAACTTTCGTTTATCTAATATAGACCCCCGAAATTAAGACAAAAAAGGAAACAAATGCCCTTTCAAAACATGTGGAAGAGAACCCTGGACATGACTCTAACCAAAACTTTTTCTAGAATAATAAATTTAATGTGAGGGGGTGGTGCATGGTCTCCAAATATAGAGAGGCGTGAGCTGCACTGGCAATTGTGTTTTAAATGCTAATAAGTGGGCAGGTTTGAATGATCAAATATTGCTGGCATGTGTTTTAAAGTTGAAAGCATTGGAAAGAGGGGCTTATTACCCATAAATTTAAATTTGTATCTGAAAGATGTTTAGAGCTTTTTAAATTTTTATATTTGTATTTTATATGTTCTTTATATATTTGTTAGTGTTGCTTTAAAAACGATCACTTCTGTTTTGAGGGCTCAGTGGTCATATGACCTGTTTTTAGATCACTTGAGCTTATAAACTAGTCTATTTGATGTGCGTCTTTTATCTGAACAAGTTTCTTCTCAAGGAAACAAAAGCACTAATCAGTTAAATGTTTATTCTGCCAAGTAGAACTGTACCCCCAACACAGTCCCTAAGACAAGACAACGTACCAAACACTTTAGTAATAGGTGACTCTATAGTCAGGAACACTGATGTTCCACTTGCCAGGCTGAACAAGGAGAAAATTAGTCAGTTGCCTGTCTGGTGCGAGGATTCGCCACATAACACATGCACTCAAGTCACTCTACAACAAGTACAAATATGACTGTCATTGTCCATGTTGGAGTGAATGACTTGAGACGTACCTCCCTGGACTACATGTAAAGAGACATGGAAGAGCGCTCTGATCATGTGGCCCAAGGAGGTATGACCCTAGCCCTGAGTAGCATCCTGCCTTCGCCCAGAATACCACACTATAAATGACAAATTGTTTGAGTTCAACAATTGGCTAAGCTTCTGGTGTCATTCAAAGGGGATCCAGTATCCGTCTGCCTGGGACAACATGATCGACAGACCATGATGCTTTGCCAGAGATGGTCTGCATCTGTTGCCCCTGGGTTTCAGGTTACTGGCTAAGGCTCTTGCCGCACCTATAGTTTTTTTAGGCAAAGTTCAAAGGACAAAACCACCACCATAACTGGTACAAGCATGCAAAATCTGGAGGTAATGCTACGCAATGCTAGTCTAAACTTCAAAATGCACTCTCGAGGCACTCCTAAAAATGGAGAACATCGATATCTCTGCAGTAACTGAGACCTGGTTCAAGGGTCCAGAGAGCACCCCTGCAATACCAGGCTACATCTCTTACAACACTTTTTGGCCACCAAACCAGGACTGAAACACTAAAGGTGGAGGAGTGTCCATATTCACCAAGCATATTCACAACACCAGGCTAGATGCCCAACACAATGCATCTGAAATTCTCCAGGTGCAACTAACACTAGGTAAGACTGCAATCCAAATTGTAGCTTGCTACAGATCCCCCACCATGCCCCAAGATTCTCACTATATCTTTCTACTGGAAAATATTAAGATACAACAAAACACCCTAATACTGGGTGATTTCAACTACCCTGCCATTAACTGGGAAAACTACTCATGTGCCAACACCTTTGCCCAACAGTTCTTGGAATTCATAAATAACAATGCCCTGGATCAACTAATCCTTAGTCCCACCAGGGGCTCCAATATCCTAGACCTGGTCAATACCAACATGGGAAATTGATGCTCCATACCTATGGTCACTCCCTCGTTGGTCAGGTCTGACTATAAGCTAATCACCCTTGACATCAACATTCCACCCCCACCCCCAGTAAGGAAACCTCCATAAAAAAACTTCTCCAAAGACAACTTCATGCTACTCAAGTCAGAAATGACAAACTTCATGACACCCATGCAGACGGAAACTGAAAGTTCGACTGCTGAATCGCACATCCACTCGTGCATGAATTGTGCCATCCCCAATAGAACCAAGACACTCTCCTCCAAAAAAAGGAAGCCGATTTAGTGGTCCCTTACCATAAACAAACTTTACAACAAAAGGAAGAAACTGTTGCATAAAAGAGGAAAAATCCCAGTATGCAAAAAAACTCCCTTACCAGCCTCAGTAAGAAGCTGAGATCCTTCATAAAATCCTCCAAAGCTAGTTATGAAAATAAAATTGCCAAAGATTCCAAAGACGACCACAAGGCATTCTATAGCTATGTCAAGAATCTAAATGGCAATGCTCAGATCTGCTCTGAGCTACAAAAGAATGGCATTAAATATACTGATATTGCCAATATCCTGGCAGATCAATTCAGTACAAACTTCTCTCCCTAAAGGCCCCATCGCAGTACTGAAAGATTGCCAAAATTCCAGTAATAATGGACACGCAGGTAAAAAATGCACTCTCCAAAGTTAAGAATACAGCATCCATGGGACCAGACAACATCCCAGGCTGTGTACTACATGAACTACAAAATGAACTGGCACCTCCTCTAAGTGTCATGTTTAATCATAGCCTCACCTCAGGCCTTGTGCCCACTGAGTGGCGCACAGCTAAAGTTATCCCACTCCACAAGGGGGGATCCACCTTGGATCCTGGGAACTACCACCCCATCAGTCTGACTAGCTTGATATGCAAGGCCATGGAATGTATTATCATGGAACTTTTATAAACTAAGACACTGGCAACCTTCAAACACTGGACCCCACACAGTTTGGGTTCGTGAAGGGCTGATCTTCTCTCCTGAACCTGATTGACTTCTTCAAATCAGTCTCCAGAGTTGTGGACAAGGGTAAGGTGGTCCACACAGCCTATCTGGACCTCACCAAGGCCTTTGACACCATCCCCTACTCTGGAATCATAGATAAACTTACTAAACTGGGGATTAATCCCTATGTCACCTGATGGGTTGCCAACTGGCTTACTGACAGAACCCACACTGTAAAAGTAGCAGACTCCAAATCCAGCTCCAGACAAGTGTCAAGTGGAGTACCTCAGGGCTCAGTCCTGGGACTGCTCTTGTTGGCATCTACTTCTCTGAAGTACAGGCCAACACTAAGGGACTCAGGCTAACAAAGTTCGCAGATGACTGCAAACTGGGAGCCATTATTGAATCCCCAAATGATGTGGATATTCTACAAAAGGGCCTTATAGAAGCAGATGCTTGGTGCCAGAGCCATTGGCTCAAGCTCAATGCCAAGAAATGTATAGTTATCCCCTTTGGGAAAACATGCACCCATGAATTACCACATAGGTGGCAGTACACTAAACACCGAAAGTGTGATTAGAGACTTAAGGACACAGGTGGACAGTGGTCTCACCTTTAATGACCACATCGCCACAACAGTCAGGAAATCCTATGTGGCACACCTCATCACTAAGGGCTTTTCATCCAGAAAAAAGGTCATTGTCCCACTGTACTCATCCCTCATTAGACCCCTTATAGTATACAATGCCCTGTTTGGTATGTACCTCTCAAGACATTTGCAACAACTGGAAAGGCCGCAGAAATACCTCCAATAAAAGAATCCCAGGCCTAAAGCAGATGCCCTATGCTGACAGTCAAAAAAAACTCCACCTATACTCTGTCGCATATCATCTACTTGGAGGCGATCTCTGCTTAACATACATGAGCATGTCAAACCCAGAGCTGTTGGATATGCTACAGTTAAAGAAATCCCAATCCCTCAGAGAGACATGGTCCAGGGATCTAAACCTTGTCATCACAATGAACAAAGCATACTGGAGGGATATGTTCCTGACCTGGAGACTCCCCAGACTCGAATAGACTGCCCATACATGTCAAGCAGAGAGTGCCTCTTTGGCCGTCTTCAAAAGGAACCTTGATGATTGGATGGGAGATTGACTGGATCATGTCAATTGCCCTGCTAGACAGGGGTCCAGGGAAGTAAGTACTGTGGGAAGAAATAGCCAGGGAATTGTTATGGCTAGGCATGTATAGGCCCTAGGGCCGATTAGCCTAGTACCTATGAACTTCTCTGCCTTTTTGGTTCCTGTGTGCTTTGAACAATTCCTTTATCCTTGGCTATTCCTAAACATAGCTGAGCTTCTTTCCAAGAGCATTTTTGAAACTGTGCTTCTAATCTATGGAACTGTTTTCATTTAAATTTAAGGAAGTTAGTCTCCTGGCAAGTTTCAAGATGAAACTCTCTCTGCATGTAGAAGCAGCATGTAGATAAAGTGAAGCTTTCACTTAACCATTTTCTGCACCAAATTTATTGGTTCTTTGCTTACAAGGTCAGCTGACAAGTTGAAATACCTCAACTGTGCATTAATATTAAAGCTTCTGTTTGTTTTTTACCTTCTCTTTAGAAAGTACTGCCTACGGCCCTAGTGTGACTGTAAATTTAATTTGTGACTGGTATAATAAATACAGTACAATATCAATATGAAGCTGAAGAATTCTAAAGGGCAGGCAGAAATGTGTGTCATCATTTGCAGCGGAACACCAAGGCAGATTAGCAGAATGGGAAAGTAGGTTCAAGCATAATTTAGGAAAAAGAGGTTTGGACCATGAAGCTAGATTCATTTTTATGATTTAGCCACCACTGTAGTAGATAAAATGCCAGGGCTCTGGTGAATCTGAGCTTCAGTAACCGTTTGACTTTCTGATGGTGCCCATAGTGTTAAAGTAGCTAGAAGACTGAGTGATGAGAAACTCAGCACTAAAGGGCAGTGTTCTGAGGAAGAGTTAAGTAACTGGTTATGTTTGTTGGGTATCACTTATAGGTTAGAAGTCCATAAATAATCCCATTAACACACGTGGATTGGTGCAATAAATGATCTGATGAAGCATCCAGCGACTCCTGGTGTGTTGCTACTTGGGTATATTGGTGGCTAACATTTAATGCAGAAAATTGAAAGGTTATATATTTTGATAATGAATAATCCAGAGAATATGTATGAAGTGCATTGGTGAACTTTTTGTGGCAAATAAGTCAGTAAGAATAACCCCCACCATTTGTACAACAAAATTAGAGCGTTTCTGATCCCATTATTTTTTTAGTTTATTTTGTGGAAAGGGATTGCTGTCAGACTGAGGCATTCTTGTAAAAGCAATATCCTGCTATTACATTGTGAAAGGATGACCTCATGAGTCCTCGGTACCTCGACTACCATTCTTACGTATTCTTATGTTAACTTCAGGAACAGCAGTGTGTCTATCGTCTTTCTTGAAAGATCCGCTGACTACTAGGCTTTGCAGCTGTAATGCGTTGATATAAAAATGAGCATGAGATGTTGTAGCATCAGAAAGGAAGGTTTTGTAGATGACCGACTTCTTTAGTAAAGTAGTAATGCTTTGTTTTGGGGGTATAACTGTGCTTTGCTATTATGTAAAATATTGCTTGAATCATTTAATAACATTATTTTATGGGTGAGATAATCTAGAAAAATAGAGGTTGCAAGAGAATATATTCCCCTTTTTGAATCTTAAATCGTAAGCTCAATATCTAGACCATAACTGACTATTTAAATTGTATGAATATGAAGAATGTCTAAGTGTCCCTTAAAAGAAAGACTGAACTTGAGGTAGAAAAATGAAACTATGAAGTGTGTTACAATCACCCAAAGGTTCAGTTACAAGGTGCAGTGTGCAAAGGTGATGGTAAAGGTCAAGGGGATACAGGAATGTGGATAGAAGTGGAGACTAGGAGATAGCGCTATAATTTTTCTGTTGTACAAGATAGAGATGAGATACAGTAGTATTTATTCACTCAAGGTGGTGGCAGTGGGTGGGGGGAGTCCCACTGAGAACAAGTAATATTCACAGAAAGTGGCTTTCAGCGATAATTCTGTTGTGCTGTTTTCAAACAGCATTCAAAATCTCTTCACATTTCCTGGGGTGGGAGTGATACTGGTCTTGCGATGTTGTAACATATGCAAGAAAGACATTGCATGAAAAAATGGACAGCTCATGAGAAGTATAACATTGACTATGACTTCTCTTTTTTTTTTTTCTAAAATTGCACGATATCTTTCCTAACAAAAAAGAAGCTTTTGCAGCAACAAATTAGGAGAAAAAAATGCAGGTCTCATTAAAATACCAGAAATCATAGGTTAGCCTGGCTAGGTCTAGTATATTGCCCGATAAACATACATTTGCTGCACCTTAAGTACAACAGGGATAAGACCTAGAGCATCACTCACACTAGGCAGAGTATTCAGTATAAAGATCTGACATCTACTGAGTCCAAACCTGAATGTAGCTTTTTAATTTATTTTATTCGCTCATTAAGCGGGTAAATGCATTTTACATCCTGGACCCTTTTCAACAATGATTCAGGCCATAAGGATAACAGGAAATGCCTACAAGTAACTGCACTCCACCTCTGAATGTTGAAGCTTCAATTCATGATGGGGTTCAAATACATGTCTGAACCTCAGGGAATACAGCATTAAAATAATTAAGGATGTAGTAGGTTGGTTTTTGCTGTATTACTTATTTCATTGTATCCCAAATAGGTAGTCTGTACCCAAGGGCCCATTTTGGGGTACAACCTTGACATAAAAGTGTAATAACTTGGTACAGGTTTTAAAACGGATAAAAGCAGTGTAACAGTAAAATCACAATTCAATGACTATTAAAACAAAAGTGTGTACAGTTCTGTAATTAACAAAACAACAATAAAGGATAATTATTAGATGATGCTCTTTATGTTTGAGTTTCTATTCCACCAGTCAGTCCAGTAGTAGTTTCTCAGATCCCACATTTAAGGTTGCATGAGATAAGTAGCAACACACTTTGATGTACATCATCGGATTATGTATACCTGTCCATGGACCCAGAGCCGTAGTTGGCTGCCGTGGTGCCTGGTGCAGCTTCCTAAACTGGTGCCCCCTCCTCATATCAAGAAATGAAAAAAAACCACCTGTAACAATCAGCAAGCTACGTTCATTCTGAATACCACACATGTAGCGCTGAAGCTGTAGCTCTTCAGCCCTGACTGCAAATGTGATACTGACTTTCAAAAACTGAATGTCAGTATTGCACTACCATTGGTCATAGTTAGCATCTGCCGATCATGTCCCTAGACACCTAGCTCCCAGGGACGCTGTTCCCTTTGGCCCCTATTGAAATGTTGGCAACTGAAATGCCAAATGCTAAAAAGCCAAGAGCAGACCAAAAACCCAGAGAAGAGCAAATCTTAATTGCTCTTTTCCTTAACTTTTTTGCTAGGGAGAAGGCCCTCCACCCTCCAAACTTGTATATATATCAACTCTAAGATCGCCATACCTCCGGGAAAAGGGAATATTATGAAAAATGGCATCTCACACTTGGTATATGCAAGTCCAATCTTTCAGCCATTCAGTCTCTGTATTTTAGTAGGTCCCAACATTTCCAGTTGTTACTGTCCTCTTCACACAGACTGCGGTGGTGGTGCTGCGGTAGCGTTGTCGCCTCAGACGTTGCCCGTTCGATTCTCAGAGCGTCTTCTGTGTAGCGACATACGTGAATGGGCGTTCCTTCGTTGAAGGTTGTACGTTAGGCCCGGCAAACCAGTACGTAAAAAAATCTACTACTGCCAATCCTTTGCGGACCGGAGTTCTGCTGTGGTGACCCCTAACCGGGAAAAGCCGAAAGACCCAAACTGTCCTCTTCACACAAGCCTACCTATGCTTCTACACAGACCCATCAGTTTGCTTCCAGCCACCACTGAGTACTTTCCAATAACAATATCTATATATGAAATCGACACTCTTAATGGGTAATATATAGGCATTAACTTACCTAACAGCTAAGGCTGGATATGGAGACCACACATCCAGAAGGGTATTGTGCAAGGATACTCCCAACTCACTAAGGATGGTTTCTCCCCATAAATCATCTGATACATATAACAAATACATTCTTACTGTAACAGTATATAAAGTCAAGGCTCTGTTCGGTGGATCTTCTGATTGGTTGAATCTTAAACAGTAACCATCAAGGTGGAAGGAGCCAGAGTACAATTCAAAAACCTTGACTCAAAAGGCCAGATCTCTAGTCCAAGTGGCTCTGGCATAATTGCTGAAGATAGCAGTTACTCATGTTTCACTGGTCACTTTAGATTTTGAGTGAGATCATAATAGTTATGTGATACTGAGTTGTGGGTTTGTTGAGGTCCGTTCATCTTTGGGAAACAAGAAGATGGGTATTACACTGCCTGTTAGTGATCATTCTTTCTCTGAGGTGTTGTGCCCTTAGGTGAGAAAGAGAGACTTTGAAGTAAATGGGGATTTGGGAGGAGAATTTACCAGATGAGTGCAGGGGCCTTACCATATTGCAAAAATGATTTTTGTTATATGTTTGCTCATGAGATGCTGAAACTCAATCACTTATGTGAATGAATGTACTTGAGCTGCCATTTATGAATTCTTGTGTGAGAAAATGAATGTGATACCAGTTTGAATGAGTGGAGGCTTGGTAACAGATCCTGTTGAGAATTTATACTTGCACCTGTGACTCAAGTTACCACCAGACATTGAAAATCTGATGTATAGGTCTTGAACTACATGCCCTGGTGAGGGATAAGACCCCCCCCCCCACCATTATCTGGGACCATTTGGCCTGCCTGTGGCTGCAGGAACCCCAAGATGAGAGAGTGTTGGCTTGTGGTGCATTAGTACCACAGCACATGCTCCCAACATGGGTACTGAAGGCTGTCTCCTTACCAGGTGTTACACTTCCACTGTGATTTTTTGAGAGACTATCAGTCAAGAAGCAATAACTTGATCACATCTGATTGAGAGCACACCTTCTTGTAAGACTATCTACCTGAGAAAAAAAGTTTTTTTGTAGGGGGAGATATGGTCCCCTACACCACTCGTGCAGGAACGTGTCCCTAACCCCGAACTCCTCTGTCACCCACAGTAGTGGGGAAACAAATCTTCAAAATGCAAAAGCAGTCTCTCCAAACACAGCCATGCTACAGTACACACACAATAGGACACAGCCATGCTACAGTACACACACAATAGCAAAAAGCATCAGGGAGGCAGAAAAAAACTAGTACTGAGAAAGTTAAAGGAAGCTAGAACCCAAACAGATATCTCTCAAAAACACATATATTGAATTTCCCCTTCCTCTGCACTGAAGGTAAACTTGTACAGCTTAAGTCCATGATATTTGTAGATAAACTCAACTGACAAATCCAGAAGGTTGATGTTCTTCGTGTTTCACTGTTGCAGTCCTTATATTTGGGTAATCTGCTGGCAGGTTGCCCTCAGTCGGCCTGAATTCCAAAGTCTTGGGTCCTGCATCGGTTGCTGTCTTCTGTTCCATGACTTCAGGTCATCAGAGGTATAAAACATGCATCCGACGCCATTTTCTTTAGTCTTTCTAGCCACGCGGTGCCTGAAGCAGAAGCATTTTCGCAAGTGCCGGTCGGCCAACTACTGAAAAAGTGAGTTTGAGTTTCAGAACCGAAGTCTTCACTAAAGCTAAATACCCCATTGGGGAAACTTTTTCTTGCTTTTTACCGATGTCAGAAAAAGTTAATAATTGTATTACTTGTGGGAAGCAAATACCTCATAAGGATTTCCATTTATACTGTATTCCTTGCCTAGGCCCTGATCACAACGTGCCTGGTTGTCGGTTTTGTGCTAGATTTAACCAACGCACTAAGCGTCGGTATATTTTTGCATCAAAGTATTTTGGAAACAGATTTAACTACCCAGAAATGTCATCTGATAGCAATCAGACTACCGGAGTACATAAAAAAAAACGCAAGGAAAAGGACAGCGAAAGGCAGTAGAGATCCAAAACTGATGACCAAGAAAGGCAGTAGAGATCCAAAACTGATGACCAAGCTCTCCTAAGCCAGTCGCAGTTCGCTGGTACTTGGTGAGGTGCTTTTGCAGCCCCTAATACCAGCTACCTTCGAGTAGCAGGCCTCTACCGACACCCATGTGGAGTCAGGCATGCCACAAGATACTCAAGGTATTGGACCGACGGATGTATCTCCCTCAGATGGGTCTGGAGCATCTGAGCAGGCACCGGCTTCTGAGGGTGTATTCGGACCTCATCATTGGTTTTGCAGCTGTCGTCTGTTTGATATACAAAACACAAAAGCAACTTCTAAAACTAAAAAAACTGACGCATGAGCCACGTGCACAGGCCTCTACGCCTAAAAAACAGATGATCAAAATGGCTGAAGACCTTATTACCTTGATCAGGGGTTCCTGATCAGGGGTTCCCATCCCCCTCCAGATAAGCGGCCTAGGCAAAGACACTGGATTATGAATCTTCAGATCGGGTTTCTATTTCTTCTGATTCCTCTTCTGATCAGGAATTGTCTATACCTCCCTATGAGGATTCTGATGCTGAGGAGTCTATTCCTTCTGCATCTCCTCCTGAGGATTATTCATTTGGAGAAACCTTGCATACTTTGAGGGAGCATTTTCACTGGGAGAGTCAAGATTTCTCAGAATCAAAAAAGAGGCTCAGAGATTTCCTTCTCCCTCAGCACAAACCTTTAGCCATCCCCCCTGTTTTAGACATTGTGGATGATGTGTTTTCAGAGTCAAGCTTGACCCCTGACTCCTTACCTCTGGTTCTCACTAAGCCTGAGAGATACTACAGGGTACCTGACTCACATAAATTTTTATTTAGAAACCCTGCTGCTGATCCTGAAACTATTTCACAGGGTCCAAAGGGAGTTGAGGCCTCAACAGCAAAAAATCCTACACACTCTGACAGAGATTCAAGAGCACTAGACAGATGGGGAAAAAAGGTTTATACATCTGCAACCTTGGCGATCAGGGCCTTAAACTGTCAATTTCATATGATTAAGTACCAACAACATGTTATGGGATTGCTGAAATCGAAAATGATGTTGATTTCAGAATGTGCAGAAAATAAAGAATTGCAGGAATGATTGCATGCAGCTGAGCAAGTTGGAAAGCATGTTTTGCAATGTGGTTTTGATTCTTTAGAGGTCGCCTGCAGGGCCGCAGTTACTGGAGCTGTGATTAGGAGGCATGCCTGGTTAAAGGAACAAAATTTGCCTGATCATGTTAAAGGTAAATTGCTAGATGCATCTTTACAGCATGATTCTCTGTTTCGTATTAAGGCAGAAGAGGTTCTAAACAAAATGGAAGACAAAGCTTAGTCTATGCAAACTGTTAAAGACTTCTTACAAGTGCAGCCACCAAGAGTCAGTAGACATTGGCCTACAAAAAATTGGTCCTTTCCTGTGTCAGACAGAGCTCAAAGGGGGCAAATCCAGGTTCCGTAAGGGTTCCAGATATCAGGCGAAACTTTCATACAGGTCAAAGCAATGGGGAGCTTCCACCTCCAAATCTGGAGGAGATAAGGTGCAAACCTACAGAAAGCAATCCCTATGACTTCCCTCTGCCTACACCAAGCACTTATCTTTTGGCAGCACCCATAGGGGAGAGAATTAGCACTTTTTGCTCAAAATTGGCAGTTAATAACCCAGGACAAGTGGGTATTAAACATCGTATCACAGGGATACAGATTCCATTTCTACACTCTGCCAATGGCAAATGGTTGGCCAGATCTGCCAAAAAATCAATGGGCAGAGGCACAGAAACAGGTTACATCCCTCATGGATATGGGGGCCATTCAGGCAGTACCAGAACAGGAAAAAGGACAAGGTTTTTACTCAAGACTGTTCTTGGTACCCAGAAAGGACAAGGCCTGGTGGCCAATACTGGATTTATCGATTTTGAACACATACCTGGACATTCCAAAATTCAAAATGCTGACTTTGCAGCAGCTTCTGCCCATGCTGGGCAAGAATGCTTGGCTGGTGACTTTAGACCTAAAAGAGGCATACCTGCATTTCCCAATAAGACAATCGTGCAGAAGATACCTCAGATTCAAGGCTGGCTTAATGATTTACCAATTCTCTGCACTGCCCTTTGGCTTATCTACTGCACCCAGGGTCTTTACAAAGTGCCTGGCACCAGTAATTGCATTATACAGACAAAAGTATACAAATATATCCTTACTTGGACAACTGTCTCATTCAAGCAGAGAACAAAGACACTCTTCTTTGACACCTGGCATTTGTGAGAAGGCTTCTAACATGCCTAGGGTACACAATAAACGAAAAGAAATCACAACTGGTACCCTCTCCAAAGATAACATTCCTGGGTGCAAGCTTAGATACAACTGCCCAGATGGCTTACCCCATGCCAGACAAGCAAAGGCAACTGACTACTTCAAACTGATGGCAGCAAAGACCCAGTCTTCTCCAAGACAAATTCTACAGGCTCTGGGCTTCATGGCATCCTGCATCCTACTAATTCCATATGCAAGACTGCATATGAGGAAACTTCAGTGGTACCTAAAAAGTTTATGGAGTCAACATTCACACAGTTCGGAAACAATGATTCTTCTCCTTCCCTGCCTACAACAAGAGTTTCTATGGTGGGCAAAGGCATGTCACCAAAACATGGGACTGCCCTTCACTCTACCCTCAGCCAGCCAAACCTTAACAGACACATCAGATTATGCCTGGGGGGCCCACATGGCAGGAAGATGCATTCATGGCTTATGGGCACCAAAGCAAATGCATCTGCATATCAACCAGAAAGAGATGCTAGTGGTTCAAAATGCCCACCAAAGCAAATGCATCTGCATATCAACCAGAAAGAGATGCTAGCAGTTCAAAATGCCCCAACAGCCTTCAAGGACTTACTTCATCCAGGACAGCTACTGATAAAGATGGACAACACCACAGTCATGTGGTACATAAACAAGCAAGGCCGCACTCTCATACCCCCTTTGCAGATTAGCCATGGCACTGTGGGACACAGCTTTGACCTACCAGATACATCTTCAAGCTTAATTCCTGCCAGGGAAACACTCTGGCAAATGATTTAAGCAGAAACCTTATGGATCCTCACGAGTGGAAACTAAATCCACAAGTCTTCAGCATGATAACAGAGAAATGGGGAAGCCCAGACATAGACCTATTTGCTTCTTCTCAAAATTATCAATTGAAAAGATTCTGCACAAGGACTTATCACGGACAAGCATGTGGACGCCCTATCCTTCAGTTGGAAAAATCTATTTGTTTACGCCTTTCCTCCTCTGCCTCTTCTACCCAAGGTCCTCCTGAAAGTCAGACAAGAGAAGACAAAGATGATATTAATTGCCCCGGACTGGCCCCACCAATACTGGTACCCAATCCTAAGGAACTTGTCTCCATACCCAGCTTGGACCTTGACTCAAAGACCACAACTACTGTCCCAGCAAAACAATCAGATCCTGCACAATCAACTACAGACTCTGAACCTGGCAGCATGGCTAATCATGTAGTCACACAAACACCTCTCAGTAAAGCTGTGATGGATGTCATTCTGGAAGCCAGAAGGCCTAGTACTAGAAAATCTTATGCTGACAAATGGAAGAGATTCTGTGCTTGGAATCGAGCACAAGGAACTGATACAGCAGAACCAAATATTCCTCAGATATTACAATACTTAACTGAGATGCTTGACAAAGGCCTATCTTTCTCATCAATTTAAAATCCACGCCTCTGCCATTTTGGCTCATTACAATACAGAGCCACCAATCTTTTCTCATCCTTTACTAAAGCAGTATCTTAGAGGAGCCAAAAATGTAAGGCCTCCTAGAACATCACCATTACCTGCATGGGACCTCAATTATGTGTTGGAAAAGCTCACTCTACCTCCATTTGAAACAGCTGCTACTCACTCTGCCTCCATTTGAACCAGCTGCTACTGCTGATCTGAAGTTCTTATGGAAAACAGCTCTGCTGCTAGCTATTACTTCAGCAAGAAGAGTTTCAGAGCTACAGGCCCTCATGGCTGTAGAGCCTTTTGTCATATTTTACCCAGACAGGGTGCCTCTGAGGACAAATCCTACTTTTATGCCTAAGTTGGTGTCCAGTGTGGCCCTTAACCAAACAATTCATCTGCCAACTTTCTATCCAAATCTGCAGAACAAGGGGGAGAGAATTCTGCATTCCTTGGACGTACACAGACAGCTAAGATTTCTACTTGAGCAGGACTAAGGCTCTAAGAAAGACTGAGCAATTACTAGTGTCATATGCTGCAGGATCAGAAGGAAAGGCTATCTCAAAGCAGACAATTTCAGTGGATAAGCCACTACATCCGTTTCTGCTACTTACACCGTGGTAAACCTGTGCCCAAGGGCATTAGGTCTCATTCCACCAGAGCTGCAGCTACTTCAGCAGCCTTTTTCAGAGGAGTACCAACCAAAGACATTCTAGAGGCTGCTACTTGGAGTTCTGTTCACACCTTTACAAAGCATTACCATTTCCTTCTCTACTCTGTCCAGGGCAGACTTTGCCACTGCAGTGCTGCAGGGCTTTATAGCCACACCTAATGCTGTTTAGCTCCAGCCTCCCAACCATAGCTTTGGGATTCTACCCAAATGTAATGACTGCAACAGTGAAACGTGAAGAACATAGTACAGTTGTGTACACTTACTATAAATGTAGATGTTGGAGTGCATTCACTGTCGCAGTCCAGGTTACCCTCCCTCCCTCCATCCGTGGTGTATTTGCTTGTAGATGAAGATTAAGTTTATATTGATGCATGTATATATGGCACCTGACATCAGGGGCAATAAAGAAAATGGTGTTGAATGCATGTTTTATACCCCTGATGACCTGAAGTCATGGAAGAGAAGACTGCAACCGACGCAGGACCCAAGACTTTGGAATTCAGGCCGACTGAGGGCAACCTGCCAGCAGATTAACTGCAGCAGTGAATACACTCTAAGATCTACATTTATGGTAAGTTCTAATAAAGGTACATCCATTTCCAGGTCTAGGTTATGATGTAACCTCTGAGCTACAGTCCTTGTGATATTCTGATGGATGATGAGGGTTGCATGGCATATCCTGCCACAGGTTCCCTCACAAGAAGGTCTCCCAACAATTTCATCTTGTCACAATGTAGGCCAGAAACTTCTCCGTTCTGTTTCACTGAGTGCTGGAGATGAACCTCTTTGACACTTGGGTGCTCACCAAGATAATGCTGACTTTGCTGATGTAGGTCATGGTAGGTATTTTGATGGCCACAGGGACACTAAGTTGATTTGTATCTAGGCACTGACCACAGGAACTTTGCTATGCAGAAATTCTAGGATTATGATCCAAATTTGGTAGGTTCTCAAGATACAGCACACTGAAGTACATGACACATGACATCACAGTGAGTATCAGCTTCTAGTATGCAGCCCTTCAGGTGTGAAATCTTCTGAAAATGTTGACCAATCTGGACTGCTGGAAAGGATGAACCCGAGCAGGAGACTGAACAAGGTGGGGTGTCTTCTACTAGATGCACAGATCTCTTTCATACTCTTGCAAGTTTTATTGGCAAAGGAGAAGATTGCCATCTACTTTATGAGATGGTTTAAAGGGGTCTTTGTCATATGTTTGAAAGCATCGAACGTTAATTTATCGAAATTAAATGTTCAAAGTTTCAAAACAATGAACATATGAAAAAAAAAGGGAACTTCCTTGACTGGTGTAAGATGCGGGGAAAGCCCCCCCCACACCCTTCGCTCTTTAAAATATACCAACTCCGAGACAGCACTACAGTGTGCACTGTAGTGCAGTCTGAGTTGGTATACTTAAAGAGCGGGGGGTGTGGGGGGGGTGCAGCAGGTCTTGCCCCCTTTCTACAACAGTTTGTTTTGGGTTTGTTTGTTTTTTTTAGTATATATGTTTTTTTTAGTATATATGTTCGAAGTTTTCTAACTTCGAACATTTAAATTCGATTTTATGATGTTCGAAGTTATAAAACTTCGAAACTATAATATAGACCTGTTGTAAAGACTGCTTTAGGGAGCCACCTTAGATTAGTGTTATGCATATTTGGTGTTTTTTATGACTGTGTGCGAGTGCTTGTTTGTGGGTTAGAGGTTAAAATAAGTGCTATGCAAGGGGAGAGATCTAGTGTTTAGCATGTTTTGTGTGTTTGTCTGTTGGTCTTTGTAGTGATACTATTAGGGAAAATGTTTTTAGTAGTTTAATGTGTAGTGTTAGGGTTAGACGCAGGTATAATGTTAGGGTTGCAGTTAGGGTTAGCCCACTATTGCAAGGGTGTGAAATGTGTGCTAACCCTAACCCTGTCCCTCTCTCACACGCGTGCGCACACACATGCACATGCAGTATCACATAGCTCTCACCATATCACTCGGTTTGAATTTCTTTTTAGAAAGAACCATGGAAATGGAAGTCATTGAAGAGCTGAAACAGACACTGCGGTGCAAATACCTCATACTCTTATTTCCTTGTATTCTTATTTCCTCGTGACAGTTAGTTGTGAAGTAAGGTTGCAGATAGTTACAAGGTGCATTTGGGAGCCCCCAAATGGCATGCACGTAGTGATACACTGGCTAATATAACATTTATTGTGAGTTATAATCTTGCATTTAATAAACAAGTTAAACAATACGAAATTCAAAATTTAGGAGATGTGCTCAGTTGCCTACTGGCAATCCTCAACTGGAAGAAGGAATCTATTACAAAGTGCACACCACAGTTGTACCTTAACAGATGTGGTTATGATCCTCTGTTCCACGCCACCGTGGCTTTGCATCTAAGAAACAACAAAAGACTTGATGTGGTACAGGGAACATGGCAGCCTCTTTTGGAGGTAAATATAATCTTCTGTAAGTTGACAAAAAGTGGAAATAGGATCTAAATTGCAACTGGTCAAAAGCCAGTCTGGGATTGTTTACTAAACTCAAAAATATCCATGAATATTAATGTATTTGCCACAAGTATAAATATGTGTGATGTACTCAGAATATACATAGACTTTTTTTTTCTTAAGATAGTAAAAATAACAAGTGATATCACAAATGAAGATAGCAAATCTTGTATTTTTTGTGATACAGTGAGTCTCACTTGGATAGAATCACTTTGTAAAGGAAATTGCTGTGAGAAGGGGGGAGATTGAAGAAATGTGAATGACATTCAGAAAAGGAACTCTTTAAGGATGTGGCTATGATTCTCTGTGAGATATTGGTGACATCCTGTCCAGATTTGAGTGCCACATCATCAGTAAGTCAGCTTAAGCTACCTGCTCTAAAACAAATACCTGATATTGATCTGGGAATACATAAAACCTCTTCTGTGCTGGCTGAAAAGAAACCAGGAGAAAATAAAGTGACAGTGCAAGTAAAAAGGTACATAACTTTAGTAGGTTTTCCTTTACAGGAAAATGTGTGATTGACATCACAACAGCAGTTTGAACTCCCTAGGTTTGTTAATTAAGCAAACTAATGAATATGTTATTAATGTTTCCCTTTGTAAGTGTCTAATTGGATGTCCTTACATTCACCGCTGCAGTATTCCTTACAAATGGGTTTCCCTGCCGTGAAGCCCACCGTCCTGCCAGTTTACCAAAGTCTACTATTATTTAAGGTATGCTGAACATCACCTGCACACTCCTTGCGTAGAGTAGGGCATAAAGGTGACGTTCAGGTGTACATTCCTCAGAACTTCTTTGCCACCAGTCCGAATGCTGTTTTAACCATTGGTCTGTTACCTCTGTATGTTGTTTTTACTGTTTTTCTGTTTGTTGGCATTCCTGTGCTTACTCCTGTTTGCTGGAGTCCTCACAGTTAAGTACCCAGTTGTGTTTTTGGTTACTTTTTCTGTTTTGTGCTGTTTGGGTTAATGTCATCCAGGAAGGGTAAATGCCAGTGTGGAAGACTGATTCCCCATAAAGACCGCCACAGTGAGTCTTTTTTTGTCTAGGTGCTGCTCACGACCATATATCCTGTTCAGTTTGTCAAGTGCTTGTCCCTAAAACTCTTCATGGTAGGCTTTCTTCCCTTTCCTTGTATCTTGCAAACCAGAGTCTTAAGCTTCTTGCTGCAGATACTATGGATGGAACTTCCTGCCCCGAGGGTCAGATGTCAGGGAAGAAGGTGCATAAGGCAAGACCGGAAGCTTCTGCTGCCCAGCTTCTGCTGGGAGCCTGGAGGCTCGCTCAGTTTTGTCAGATTCTTCTACCATGTCTGGGTTGAGGCTGATGAGGAACTGGTGGGCAGCACGTTTGAGGCTTTGCAGGTGTCTGTTTCGGACATTCAGAGGAAATCATGGTTGACAGTTTCCAAGGGTTCTAGAGGGGTTCTGCAGTTTCTCTCTAGGGAAGAGGTTCCTACTACAGTTGTGGAATGCTGTCCTGAGTCTGGGCCTTCTCAGGTTTCTAGGACATATGTCCCCTTAAAACAGAAGCAGAAAACTAATGTTTTTTTCTGCTCCTAGGGATCTGCAAAATGAGTGGCAGGCCTTTACTCAGGGGTTATTTAATGTTTTACCGTCGTTGAGGCCTCCTCAAGGGGTTTTGCTTCCTGCACCTCCTTGGTCCTCCTCTTCCCCTAAAAGGCCCAGAGAATTTAATTTTTCCGAAGTGGATTTTGATGATGACTCCCTTGCTTATTCTACCCAGATTCCTTCTCATTTAGACTACAGGTCTGAGGAGAAAGATTCTCATACTCTAGATAATCCTTCTGAGGAAATTTCCTTTGAGGACACAATCTCTAGAATGATGGAATTTAAGTGGGATTGTGCCCAGGTTTCGGATATCCATAAGAAGTACTATGAGTTACTGCAGATGGAATCTGCTAAACCTGAGGCCATTCCTCCAGTCTTCCCAGCTTTATTGGATGTTTTTTTCCAATGCCTCTAAAGCAATGGAATCTCTGGTCACTGCTCCCAAAAAGTCTGATAGTTTTATAGGGTGCCTGAGGATTGTTCCTTTTTGTTTAAATGTCCTGCTGCTGACCCCTCTGTGGTGTCTGTAGCCTCTGATAAGCCATCTCAATTGCTTCCTTCGTCCAAGTTACTGCTTTCTGACAAGGACAGCAGAAATTATAGGCTGGGTAAGAAGGTTTATAATTCAGCTACCCTAGCTTTTAGGGCTATTAATTATCAGACCCATATCTCTAGGTATGTCTTGGCTCTTCTTTCTCAGGCTTGTCAACTTCTTTCTGATCTTCCAGACTGAGTAAATCTTCTGCTCTTTCCTTGCTTGGGACTTCATCTCAGGTAGTTCATCATTCTATCATATGTAGTTATGATGCAGCAGATGTCTCTTCATGGGCGGCTGCTTTTGGTTCAGTTCTGAGGAGATATTCTTGGCTTAGGCTTCAACATTTGCCTGATGAGATTAAGGTTAAGTTTATGGATGCTCCTTTAGATAATAATCTTTTGTTTGAAGTGGCTCCTGGTATATTAAGTCTCATCAGGACAAGGGGAAGGCTTTACAGGAGCTTAAGCATGTCTTTGTTTCTCCTGTGACTAAATTTCAGTAAAACTACCCTTCTAAGCCAGTCTTTGTTCGTAGGCAATCTCACCCTCCTTCTGAAGGTAAAAAGGGTAGTAAACAGACTTCTCCTGCCAAGGCCACTCAGACTTCAGGGATTCTTAAGCCTTCCTTTTCTGACAAACAAGGTGCTGTCTGACTTATCCACCTGTTGCCAGCCACATTCCTCTTTCTCTTCGCCTTTCTCTTTCTCCTCCTATTTGGCTCTGAATCACCCATCACTCAGGAAGGGTACTTCATGGTCTGGATTTCCTGCCCTCCTTTTAGGGGCATTCCTCAGCCTCCTCATGAACAACTTCCTCTTTTCACAGAGGTTCTTTGAGACCTCTTGTCTCAGGGTACTATTCAAGAGCTGCCTGTGTCCCAAAGGGGGAAAGGGTTTTATTCCAGAATGTTTCTAGTGCCCAGAAAAGAGGGTACTTGGAGACCTATTGTAGACCTCTCCCATCTGAACACCTTTCTGAAGGTGCCTTCCTTTCAGATGTTGTCTCTTTCGTCTCTTGCTCCCTCAGGCCTTCCTGGTGTCTCTGGACCTCAAGGATGCTTACCTCCATATTCTGCTCATCCTCCTTTTCAGGAGATTTTTGCATTTCTCTATTTGCTTCCTGGCATTTTCAGTTCTGTGCTTTGCCCTTTGGCTTTTCTGCTGCCCCAGAGGTATTCACCAAATGCCACGCTCCTGTAATTGCCTTTTGCAGGCTCCAAGGGATCCAAATCTTTCCTTATTTGGTTGACCTGCTGATTCAGCCATCTTCTCCAGAGGTCCTTTTGCAAAATCTTCATTTTGCCATTTCTCTCAGAGCCTGGGGTTCACAATAAACTTCAAAAAGTCTTTCCCTGGCTCCTTCTCAGGATCATATCTTTCTGGGTTGCAGGATTCAAATGGTGCCAATACTGGCATCCCTGCTTCCTTCATACAATCATTTCTTTCTTTAAAACTCTTCTTCCCCTGGCCTCCATTACAGCCAGGGAGTTTGAGAGTTCTGGGGTTCATGGCTTCCACCATTCTGATGCTGCCTCTGCCAAATTCCACATGAGTTCTAATGGTTTTTAAAGGTCAGTGTGGCTTCAGGATGTGCATCCTGTAGACTTTCCTGCTCCTTTTCTCCCGTGTGTCAAGAAAGAACTTCTGTGTGGTGGATTCATCAGTTGTCTCTGAATCCAGGGCTCCCCTTTCAACCTCCTTTTCCCTCTCAGGATCTGTTCACAGATTCTTCAGATGTGGGATGGGGAGCCGTGTTTTGGCTCCCTGAGGGTTCAGGGAGTGTGAGTGCCTCATCAGCAGAAGCACATCAACATCAGAGAAGAGGGCTCTTATGCTGGTTCTTCAGGCCTTTCATCCTTTTTCTGTCTCTGAGGCCTCTCAAGGTATTCACAGACAATACTACAGTCATGTGGTATATCAACAAACATGGGGGTATGAGATCTTACCATCTTTGCCAGCTGGCATTTCTGTTATGGAATCTGGCTATCCAATATTAAGTGATTCTTCAGGCAGTTTATATTACTTCAGATCAGAACGTTGTGGCAGACAGTTTGAGCAGGTTCTTCACTCAGCCCCACAAATGGATGCTTCACAGGGATGTGTTTCTGGACATTGTTTACCAGTGGGGTACTCCTCAAGTAGATCTCTTTGCCTCCCCTCTGAACAGACAACTTCCTCTGTTTTGTGCCAGAGTCCCAGGTCTCTAGTATGGAAGGTGGGGCACCCTCTCGTTTTCTTGGAAGTGGATGTTTCTTTATGCATTCCCTCCCCTTCCTCTCATTCTGAAAAGTCCTGTTCAAGATTCAACAGGATGCTCCTAAAATCTTGTTGGTGACTCCCTTTTGGCCACAACAGCACTGGTTCCCTCTACTTCTGCATCTAGCCAGGGGCAATTATCACAAGTTACCTCACAGGGTGGATCTCCTCACATAAGACAAGGGGTCTCTCATCTATCCCCACCTGTCCATGTGTCAACTGACACTGGGTAATAGGGTTTTAATCCCTCATAGATGCCTTTTTTCTGAGGATGTGCTGCAGGTCCTGCAGGAGAGCAGGAAACCTACTACCAGCAAATCCTACTTGTCTAAATGGAAGAAGTTTTCTATTTGGCATCTTTCTCGCAACCTGGACCCACTTTCTGTGGGTGGCTCTTTCTTATTTGTATGAGTTGCTCAATGCTGATTTGGAATATTCTACTATTAATACCCACTTATTAGCTCTTTCTGCTTGTCTGCCTTTAACTACCCTGTTAGCTTCTAGATTTGAGGCTATAAGCAATTTCTTAAAGGCATCTTTAATATTAGACCTCCCAGGAAGCCTGTTTTTCCTCCATGGGAATCTTAATGTCATTCTAGAAAAATTGACTCAGGCTCATTGTGACCCTGCTGTTTCAGCTTCCTTGCAACACTGTTCTTGGAAGACAGTTCTTTTCTTAGCTCTTACTTCTGCCAGATGGGTGTCTGAGTTGCAAGTCCTTATGGCTTGTCCACCTTTTTTGATATTCCATGAGGACAGGGTGTTTTTGCGTACTAATCCTGCTTTCATGCCCAAGGTGGTTAATGAGTTGTCACTTAATCAGTCTATTAATTTGCCTACTTTTTCCCCCTCCCTGCAATCTGATAACTGAGAGGGTGCTGCATACCTTAGATGTGCATAAACAGCTCAGATTTTATTTGGATAAAACTAAAGCTATCAGAAAATCTGACCAGTTATGGTTTCCTTTCATCCTAGGTCTTCGGGTTTGGCTGTTTCCAAGCAAATTATTTCCACTTGGATTTCAAAGGCGGTTTCCTTTTGTTTCACTTTTCATGGTGAGAGCCTTCCTTCTATTAAGGCTTATTCCACTAAAGCTGTGGCTTCGGGTGCTTTTTTCAAAGGCTTGGACACTAACTCTATTCTTGAAGCTGCTATCTGGACTTCTGTGCATCCCTTTACCAAACATTCCCAGTTGGATGGTATCATTACCAGTTGGATGGTATCATTCCCAGTTGGATGGGATCTCCAGAGCCAGAGATGGTTTTGCTGCTGCCATTCTTCATGGCTTCTTGCAGGGCTTTGCTGCTCCTCCTCCCAGGTTTCTTCTTGACCTTTGGCACTCTCCCATTAGTAAGGAATACTGCAGCGGTGAATGTAAAGACATAGTACAGTTGTGTAAAATCTTACCATAACAGTAGATGTCCTTGCCTTCACTGCTGCAGTATTCACTCCCTCACCTGAATGTCACCTTTATGCCCTACCCTCCTACCCAAGGAGTGTGCAGGTGATGTTCATCGTACCTTAAGGCAACTGTACACTTTGGTAAACTGGCTGGATGGTGAGCTTCATGACAGGGAATCCCATTTGTAAGGAATACTGCAGTGGTGAAGGCAAGGACATCTGCCATTATGGTAAGATTTTTACAAAAGTGTATTTTGCTGAATTGTACTAAACTGTAGCTGCTTTTCACTATAATATCCAGTCATAGCATAAATAGTGGATATTTTCCAGCTCATGCAAGGCTTTGTAATGCAATGCCAGTAGAGAAATTCCTTGAAGGATAAAACAGTTAAATAGTAGTCTTCTAATGTCAAACCAGTTTAATTTTCATCAAAATGCTTCTTCAACAAATGTCATTTTACTTTAAAATAGAAAAAAATATATTCTCTTCCGGAGTTTCTCAAGTCATCATCATCATCATTATTATTATAAAACATATCTGCCCATTTATTTTTCTTGCTGCCTTACAACTGATAGTTACTTCCACTTCTGGGCTACCCTGTTTGTTCTTGAGGCCAAGGATCTTGGAACTTTCTTGTGTTAACTCCTTAACACCTATGGCGTATTGAATGTCATACCTCTAATGGCCTACGCATCTTGCATTCCAGAGCATTTTCTGAAAAAAAATAAACAGACATCTGCATGGAGAACAGATGCCTTCTCCTTCCCTTGGATATACCTCTTCATTTATGCCTTCCCCCAGTTAGCCCTGTTGCCTCTAGTGCTTCTGAAGATCAGGGAGGAGGGACCGAAAGCCATACTGATAGCACTGGATTCGGCCAGGCAGCACCGGTCCCCTCTCCTTGAGCTCACCAGTCAAAAGCCTTTGATGTTACCACAGAGGGTGGATCTCCTCACCCAAAACAAGGTAAGGACTGTGCACCCCAACCTTCAGACTCTCTGCCCACATCCCTAGTCAGCCTCCAATTTATTCTCACCCCTTGCTGAAGCAGTTTCTTACGGGAGTTATTCATATTAGCCTCCCAGGAGGAAACTCACCCCTCCTTGGGACTTCAACTTTTGTCCTAGAAAAGCTAACCTTGCCTCCTTTTGAGTCTTTAGTCAATAATACCTTAACGTTTCTTCCTGGTAGACAGTCCCTACTATTGGCCATCACTTCGTCCAGGAGGGTCTCAGAATTGCAGGCCCTAATGGCAGTGCAGCCTTTCATTATTTTCCATAAAGACAGGGACTCCCTCTGAACTAATCCTTCCTTCATGCCTAAGGTGGTTACCAATCTGTCTCTGAATCAGGCTATTCATCTACCCACCTTCTTTCCTAACCCCCAAAACAGGGGGGAAAGATTGCTGCACTCACTGGATGTACATATGATGCTATGCTTCTACCTGGGCAGAACAAATCTTTAATGAAAACAGACCAGCTGTTCATTACCTTTACCCCTGGGTTGGAAGGAAATCCCGCTTCTAAAACAGACTACAAAGTGGATCTCCCACTGCATCTTTTCCTGTTACAGCCATTATGGCAAAAAGCCCCCTGATTTGATTAGGTCACATTTGGGCCTCCGCTACTTCTACAGCTTTCCTTAAAGGGATTTCCACTAAGGACATCCTGGTGGCAGCCATGTGGTCTTCTGTGCATACCTTCACTAAGCACTTCCTCCTGGCAACCTTTTCAAGTCTAGAGCAGGTTTTGCATTCATAGTCCTGCAGGGAATCCTTTCTTCATCTTAAGCTCATTCCACCCTCTCTAAACATTTGGGAATCTTCACAACAGTCGGGATTGCAACAGTGAAACAGAGAACATAGTACAGTTGTGTACACATACCATAAATATAGGTATTTGAGTGTATTCACTATTGCAGTCTTCTTTCTCTCCCTCCAACCCCCTCAGACTACTTAGGTAAGCTACTAGAATGAACAAGGATCCTAAACCTCCCTATCCTAGTTTGGGTCCACACTTCTTGGTCCACCTAGAGTATACTTGGGGGCTCATTCTAAGGGGTCAAGAAAATACTGAAGTGATGATGCAGGCTGGTTCCCTTTTATACCTGAGTGTACTTATGTTGGAAGGGGGCGTCCACCAGCCTCGAAGGTGAAAACAATTTTCTCTGGCAGTCGCTCTGGCCAAGAGCTTTCACGGCAGGGAATCCCAACAATCAGGACTGCAACAATGAATACTCAAACATATATATTGTGGTAAGTGTGCACCACTATACTTCAAGACTGTAGTGCTTTCTTTGTATACTTTCAGCTAACACCTATAGCTCCTTATGATGTCCAGACCTTTCTTGGATCTGACCTTTTAATTAAGTGACTTACCAGCTTATACAAAGTAGAATTATAAAGGACAAGGATATATTAATAAAATGACACCAAGATTGTTATAGACTGATTTATACAAAGACAGATGAAACGTAGAAATTGTCAGATGGTTTGAGGACTATGGATATTTTTTTATAGCCAGTTAAATGAGACTATAGGAAATATGTCCTGACAATGTTAGCAGCAAGGGGAAAAATAACTTTATGGAATAATTCGATGCTGAAATATCAAACTGAAATATTTTAAAACTTAAATACCATTGTTGGTCCATTTGCCAGAAATTGACATCTCGGAGAAATAAAGCATGTCTTCACAAATGAGTGTGCACCGAAGACAAATCAGGACATCTAAGAAGGAAGTGTTTTATAAAATTTCTAGAACCCAGAAAAAAAACTACAAATGAGAGAATTACACTTAATGTAGATGGTAACTCTGTCACTGATATGTTCATAGGGGGGTTACTAGGCAAATGGCGCTAAGGCCTTTACAAGCCTAGCCATGTAAAAACCCGGAGTACTCTAGTTGACCATAGTTAGATGGCTGTTTGCAGAGTGGTGCTATGATCATTAGGGCCATAAGTGCCAACCTTGGGCTGAATATGCAGTTTCCCACCCAGTTGTCAAGGCTGAACTAACAGGGTCATTGAGGAGTTCTGCTTCACATGAAGTGGGAGCTTATTCCAGAGGAGTGGTAATCTCTGGGAGACCTGTCTGTCTCTTGCACAAGTTCTATTAATGTTCCAGGCCAAGTTGAGATCTCTGGAGCGAGTGACTCTTGTCCCATTTGATTTGCAGATATGCAGCATTTCCATTAGGGCAGGGTTAGAGACTGCTATGTAGGCCAGGCACAGGTTGCCTCGCATGTATGTCTATGCTACAGAGAATAGTAATAGGTCTTACAGTCTTCTCATGTAGGTCATGTCTTGGAGGCCCTGAATTATGTTTGTTAGAAACCTCTGTGGTCTGTCCAGCTGCTGTAGGTGTTTGGTGAGGTACATACTTAAGGGAGTATTGCACGCAATCAGTGGTCTGATCAGGGCTAGGTACAGAGGAGTAATTACCTCCCTGGCCTTGATGTGACGCCCTTATGAGATGGGCAGTGTAGAAGGCTTTCCTTACTACTGTGGACACACAGTAATCAAAATCTAGATTGCTATCAACCTGTGTTCCCACGTCACGCACCACCGTGTTTGAGCTTGGAGGGTTGCTGTCTATATTTTATTATTTATTTATTTATTTACATTTGTTTACTGTGAAATTCCGACTGGACACAGGTCCTTTTTCAGCGGATGCCCGGGGAAAAAGCTCCACATTACAACAATAGCAAACAAGATTACAGGTTGTTGGCTTTAATACAATAACAAGATATTGATTATCAACAGTATATACAGTAAATGTTGCAAGTTAAGATAGTTTCTTGTCGTTTATAATATTAATAACAAAGTTGTCAGACAAGATTTTAAAGTATGTAAAGACAACTAGCTATTTTTGACTGTGGTTAGTAGTGGCATTAGTATAGTTGGGTTAAGAGTCTAGGTAGGGGGGAGGTAAGGGTGGGACTGTTTGTCTGGATTAGAACAAAGACAAAGCCAGTGCAAATTTAAGTGCAGTCTCGAAAAGGCTGCTGGAAGGTAGAGTAGTTATAGAGGGTGGAAGATTGTTCCAAAGTTTAGATATGGTACATGAAAATATGGCTTCTCCTGTGTTTTTGGGTTTGATAACAGTGAGTTGATTTTTGTTGCTTGATCTTAGGGGCCTAGTGGAGTGATGGGGTTGGAGAAGGGTTTGAAGGGAAGGGATGTTAATGGAGTGGTTAATAAGTCAGAGAGGGTGAGTTGATTAAAGTCAAGGAGTTGTGGGAGTTCTAGTCAGTTTAGTTCTTTAAGGGAGATACAGTGATGGCTGCAGTAGGAGGTTCCAGTGGCAAATTTAGCATTTTTGTTGTAACAAGCATCCAGCTTGTGTAGGTATGTCTGTTTTAAGGTTGGCAAGTATGGGGGATGCATAGAGTAGGGTGGATATTAGCTGGGAATTGGCTATGGAGATTCTAGCCGCCTTGATTAGGAATTGGTGGCTTTGATATAATGCACCAAGTTTCTTGTGAACTTTTTTATTGTGATAGATATGTGGGTGTAATCCAAGTTTGTTGTCTATTTCCACACCAAGTAATTTTGTGTGTTCTGATGGAGAGATGATGGTATTGTCTTTGGCAAGTATGTTGAAGTGGGGGGTGTTTTGAGTGGCTTTGGAAGGTTGGAACAGGAGACGTTTTGTCTTACTTGGGTTGAGTAGGAGCTGAGCATTGGATAGCCAGCTTTCTACAGAAGAGAATGATTCCTTTGTGATTTGTTGTGGTTCTTGTAGAGTGGGGGCAGAGCAGATGAGTAGAGTCATCTGTGTACTGTATGAGATGCTTGTGTGGTGGCAGTATGTAGGTTGTTAGTGAAAAGTGAGAATAGCAGAGGGCCAAGGATAGACCTTTGGGGAACTCCGAGAGTAACTGGGAGGTGAGGTGATAGGTTATCATCCCAGATTACTGATTGCTGGTGTCTGTGTAGATAGCTGTGGAACCAGTTGCAGGCTGATTGTGAGAAGGAGAGGTTGGGGGGAGTAGAGAGTAGTAGCTCATGAGATACCATGTCAAAGGCCTTTGAGAGATCTAGAACTATGGCAGTAGAGAAGAGGCCCTTGTTTTTGTGATTAAGTGTAGTGTTGGTGAAGGAGAGCAGAGCGGAGGTAGTGCTGTGATATGGCCTGAAACCAAGTTTGGTTTTGGAGAGGAGATTATTAGCTAGGAGGTAGTTGGAGACCTGGGTTGCTGATACATTTTTCAAATATCTTGGAGAGAGGGGAGAAGATAGCAATGGAACGGTAATTGGAGAGGTCGTGGAGGGGGTGCCTTTGTGGAGGGGAATGATGTGGGATATTTTCCATATCAAGGGAACATAGCCCTCTGTTATGGAATGGTTGATTAGATATGAAATTGGGTAGGCTAGTGTATCAGCTGCAATTTTCAAGTATTCCGAAGGGAGGTTGTCAGCTGTGAGTTTGGTGGGTTTAAGTTTTGACAATAGTCTTTTTATGTTGGAGGTAGGTACTGATGTGAAGAAGAAAAGAGGAGTGGGGGGTTTAGGGTTGGGAGTTGGTGGGCTGTTGTAGGGAAGTGTTTGTTTAGAGATGTTATAGTTTGTGAAGTGTTTGTTGAAGGATTCAGCAATACTGCTGGAGGAGGGGGGAATGGATGGCTGGGGGATATCAACCTTCCCTGGGTGGAGGATAGTGTTAATAGTGGACCAGAATTGCTTAGGGTTGTGGTTGGTAGAGTTTAGGGTGGATTTGTAGTAGAGGGATTTGTCTACTTTTATATGCTTTTTGGGCTTTATTGCGCAGTTCAAG
>NC_056743.1:865292863-865297863 GCF_019279795.1 Protopterus annectens | reverse complement strand
AGCCCTAAGCAGCATTCTATCTTCACCTAGGATGATGCTAAAGTACAGACAAAAAAGTGACAGATTTTTAACAATTGGCTTAGTTTCTGGTGCCACTCCAAGGGGGTCCAGTATGTCAGCTTGGGAAGACATGGTCGACAAACCTTGATGCTTCACCAGAGACAGCCCTCACCTGTCTCCTCAAGGCTTTAGGATATTGGCAAAGATGCTTGCCTCCCCCATAGAGCCTTTTTAGGCTATGTCAAAATAAAACTTCCAACATAGAAAAATACTCGAGAGACAAACTCAAGGTCATGCCCCTTAATGCTAGGAGCCTAAACAGTAAGCTGCACTCCCTGGAAATACTCCTCACCTTATAAGATGCTGATGTCTACCCAGTCACTCAGACTTGGTTCAAAGCCATAGAAAGTACCCGGGCCATGCAGGGCTACAGTGCTTTCCACACATTCAAACCCCTGAATGAGCATAAAAGAACAAAAGCTGGAGGTGTATCCATTACCATTAAATCCAAATACACCTTGTGTCTGGTGAAACAGTACGATTCTCTGGAGCTACTCTAGGTCCACATAACTATAGACAAAACACCCTAACACATCATAGCTAGCTACAGGTCCCCCATCATGAACCAAGAACACATTATCTACCTGGATTTCCTTGAATTGCTCACTATACAGCCAAACACCTTGGTCATGGGAGACTTCAACTACCCATCCATCGATTGGGCAACTTATGCAGGCATAACCACAACCACTGTGAGGTTCCTGGACCTTGTTAACTCAAATACACGAACAGTTAGCCTGCACCCCAAAAAGGGGATCAAATATCCTAGGCCTAGTACTTACCATCATGGGGCCTCTTGGACTATCCCCAGTGTTCTGCCCTCCATAGTTAAGTCGGACCATAAATCTGTCTCATCTAAAGTAAAGATCAGATCGGACACCCCCACAGGAGCAAAAAAAAATTTCTCCCAAAGCAAACCATCACCTCTTAAGTAATGGTATAAATGGTTTCAAAGCCCTTGCTAATACAGGCAATGATGACTCTTTTATGTAGAGAAGTATACAAATGCCCTGTATTGACTTGACAATACCCAACAGAACTAAAAAGTGAAAACAAGCCATCCTGGTAGACTGCAACTATAAATAAATTGTATAACAAAAGAAACCGATATCTAAGAACAAGAAGGAAAGGACTCGGCAAAGGAAAATCACCCTACACCGTCTAAACAAGCAAATCAGAAAACTTGTAAAGTCCTCTAAAGCACGTTATTAGACTAGACTGGTATCCCTAGCTAAAGGCAATCATAAGGCATTATTTCTGTCTGAAGCCTCAAAGGAAATACCCAGCTGTGTGCTGAACTTAATAGCAGATGGCACCACTCACACAGAACCTGATGGAATTGCCAACCTGCTGACTGCCAGGTTTGGCAACAAATTCACCTCCCTGTCCCCACCAGCCATACACTATAACATTCAACACCTATCCTCTACTGTTTATCTCATTCATTCACTCTACAAGGCTAAAAATATGGCCTCTATGGGACCAGATGACATCCCAGGCTGCATACTAAACAATCTAAAACAAGGCCTAGCAGAACCACTTAGCTGTCTCTCTAACCACAGCTGAAGCACTGGTTTTGTGCCGGAGACATGGAAAACTTCAGCAGTAATCCCCTTGCACAAAGTGGGTCCATCAACCAACCCAGGGAACTATAGACCCATTAGCATGACCACCCTCATATGCAAGGCCAGGGAAAGAATACTCATGGATATATATATACCCGTGTGCTCAGAGAGCCTTACAAGACTATCTGCATATATATAGAGCTGAGTATATTTTTCTGTATTATTCTGTATTATAGAGCTAAATTGTTTCTTAGATATCTGTTGTCTTACTGTTCTGCAAATATACAGAGAACAGTATATATTTTTTTGGCTTTATAATTTGCACTGTGATTCCTCACATCTCTGTTGAAACTGTCTTCCCCACCCCCCCACCCCCCTGTTCTTGGTTGTAGTTTAAATTTGGTGGCTTTTGCAGTGCCCGCCTCACTGTAGATTTGATCTAGGACACTCCCCCAGTCCCATCTCTTTACCTCATTCTACCTAATAAACCCTTTCTGCACTTGCTTTTAGTCCTTTTTAATTTAATTACATTTTTTCAAACTGTGTGTGGACTAATATTGCTACATACTCAAGTGTGCCAGCTTGCACTGCATGTGAATTGTTTTTACTACTGTTTTAGCTACTTTTCTGAAAAAAAAAAAAAAATTGTACGCCTGTTTCCTACCTTTCCTGTAATTAGTGTTCCAGATACAGATTTGCTGTATCCAGGACTGTTTGTAAGCTTCTGAGCCCCCCAAGCCTTTCTATGTTGGTGGGAAGCCTTCTAGCTTATCCGTGGGATTGGTAAGCATTGTCTACCACATAAGGAGTGGTTCTGGCCCAGAATTTGTAGTTATTGGCCATTGGGCAGTCTTCCATATCTCCCAACTTTCTGATTTGAAGGCCTGCATTTGCACTTGTTTCTGTCCTGTAACTCCTGGGCCCATCTCATTTGCTCACTCAATAAAAAAAAAAAAAAAAAAAAAAAAAAAAATTCTGCTTTTACTGTATTTGTGTATCTTCCTACTTTATTTTGCTTTTGCGTCATCTTAAAAGTACTCAATTGTATTTATTACTGCTTGGTGTAACTCATTCTAAGCCTTTTAGTTTAAGCACTTGGGCTTCAGTTGTTTTACATTAGGAAGGTTTGTGGCCTGCACTGTGGTGGCAGGACAGGTAGCTTGCATCCTTCTAAGTTGGGAACTGCTGATTGAGGGCTCAGTGTCTGTTATTCTAAAAGTGTATTAGTTCTGGTTTAAGCACTTGGGCTTCAGGCCAGTTATTTTACATTAAGAAGGTTTGTGTTCTGCACTCTTGTGGGAGGAGAGGCTGGACTCTGCCCTTCTGAGCTGGGAATTTCTGGTTAAAGGCTTATAGTGCCTGCATATTTGAACTGTTTCTTACTGAAATTGGTATACCGTGTTTGCTGTAGCATAGACTAGATCCAGGCCTGCTGAATCAAGCTTTGTTTGTATGCTTGTTTGTTTGCTTATTTCTCTGAAATGCTAATTCCACCTAAAACGTGGCTTTTCAGCGCTTCTGTGGATCCCTAGTGATATCTGCATTGCTTACTGTACTTATTTCCTTGCTTCACTTGAAAGAAATTTACCATTTGTCATTTTTGCATTTAAGTTACCTGTAACACATTGCATTTAAGTTACCTGGCACTTGCTCACTAAAGCAATTATATAAGTCAGCACTAAAAAATTAGAAGCACTACATCCTCACAAACTCCCCTTGAGTACCTTGTTCCCCACTGGCCCTTTTTTTCAATTATAAAGGAATTCCCAATAATATTCTAGCATGTCCAATGGTCGGTTGTCAATCTCCTCTCCGGTCCAGCTGGTGAATCTGGGAATCTTGAGGCAATGTTACAACTGCCTCATGTACACAGACAACCCTTTCCTCCTCCCAACAAATTCCAAAACATGAGATGCAACCATATAGCCAAACTGGAGGCTAAGCTCTCTCAACTCAGTACTGGTGTAACCAGTCAGGAGGAGAAGGAAACCACACTCACTACAATTCCAGTCTCACATAGACCTACCACGACAGCAAACCAAACACATAAACACACAAAAACATACTCGGAGGCTCTAAATAAAAATCCAAAGCAGACACCCAAGCAACCGCTACCCCAAAACAAAACGCGTGCAACACATAGCTCACACAGCCAGTGTGCCAAACAGTCACAGCCCTTAAGGCTAAACAACACACCTGATACACTTGTAATAGGTGACTCTATCGTCAGGCACACTGACGTCCCGCTCACCAGGCTGAACAAGGAGAAGGTCACGGTGAGCTGCCTGTTGGGCGCTAGGATCCGCCATATAACACAAGCACTCAGGTTACTCCAAGGCAAGTACAAATATGACTCCGTCATTGTCCATGCTGGTGTGAATGACCTGAGACATACCTCCCTGAACTACATGAAAAGAGACATAGAGGAGCTCTCTGAGCATGTAGCCCAGGCCGGTATGACCCTGACCTTGAGTAGCATCTTACCCTCACCAAGAATGATGCCACAATATGAAGACAAGATGATCAATTTCAACAATTGGCTTAAGTATTGGTGTCATTCAAAGGGGATCCAATGCCTGTCAGCCTGGGATGACATGCTTGACAAGCCATGATGCTTCACTAGGGACGGCTTGCACCTGTCACCCCTGGGCTTTCGGATATTGGCAAAGGCTCTTGCTACCCCCATAGTGCCTTTTTTTAGGCAAGGCTCAAAAGACAAACCCACCTCCATAGGTATCACAAGGGATAAGAAACTGAGTAATGCTGCTCAACTCCAGAAGTCTAAACCTCAAGATACACGCACTCAAAACTCTCCTTAGCATGGAGAACATCGCTATCTGTGCAGTAACAGAAACCTGGTTCAAGGCTCCCGAGAGCACCCCAGCACTACCAGGTTATACCTCATACCATGCTTTTCGGCCCCAAAACTTGGACCGAACCACAAAAGGAAGGGGGAGTATCAATATTCGTCAAAGATACCCACACCTCCAGGTTGGTGGCACAGCACGAAGCATCAGAAACTATCCATGTGCAAGTAACAGTGGGTAAAACTGCCTTCCAGTTTATAGCCTGCTACAGGCCACCCTCCCAAACCTAGGAACCCCACTCGGCGTTCCTGAGAACACTGGAAAATATGAAGGTCTCAACAAACACCATTATATTGGGCGACTTCAACTACCCAAACATAGACTGGGAGCATTACTCTAGCTCCAACACCCTAGCCCAAAGGTTCCTAGAATTTATAAACTCAAATGCTATGGAACAACTTGTTACCACTCCCACAAGAGGGGAAAACATACTGGACCTGATTATCACCAACATGGGGACTCTATGCTCCAGACCAGAAGTGTATCCCTCACTGGTAAGATCAGACCA
>NC_056743.1:865240363-865287863 GCF_019279795.1 Protopterus annectens | reverse complement strand
TAAACAGTTATCCCACTCCACAAAGGGGGAGCCACCACTGATCCCAGGAACTATCGACCTATTAGCCTGACGAGCCTGGACTGCAAGGCATGGAAGTATCATCATAGAACTCATAAACAAAGACATTGGGTACCTCCAAAGTCTGGATCCCACCCAGTTCAGATTTGTGAAAGGCATATCATGCCTCCTGAACCTGATCAACTTCTTTGAGGCGGTCACCAAAGCCGTAGATGAGGGTAAGGTGGTTCACACAGCCTATCTTGACCTCGCCAAGGCTTTCAACACCATCCCCCATTCTGGAATTATAGCTAAACTCCCTAAACTAGGTATAAATCCCTACGTAACAAGATGGGTTGCCAACTGGCTCACTGACAGAACCCACACTGTAAAAGTTGCAGATTCCAAATCTGACTTCAAGGCAGTGACAAGTGGAGTGCCACAGGGTTCCGTCCTGGGACCTCTCCTGTTTTGGTATCTACTTCTCTGAAGTACAGGCTAACACAGAAGGCCTCTGGCTGATGAAGTTCGCAGATGACTGCAAACTAGGAGCCATAGTTAAAGTCCCCAAATGATGTGGACATCCTACAGAAGGGCATCACTGAGACAGATGCCTGGTGTCGGAGCCATGGCCTCAAGCTCGGTGCCAAAAAGTGCAGTGTCATCCCCTTAGGTAAAAACTCTGTACCCACGAACTACCACATAGGCAGCAATCTACTTAACACCGAATGTGTGTTAAGAGACCTTGGGACCCAGGTGGACAGTAGTCTGTCCTTTGATAGTCACATCGCCGCAGTAGTCAGGAAGTCCTTCTACATGGCACACCTCATAGGGCTCTCATCCAGGAAAAAAGAGGTAATTGTTCTCTACTTGTCACTCATTAGACCCATTATAGAGTACATTGCCCCTTTTGGAATGTACCTCACAAGACATCTGCAGCAGCTGGAAAGGCTACAGAAGTACCTCAAAAAAGGATTACTGGCCTCAAACAAATGCCCTACACTGACCGCCTCAAAAAAACTCCAGTTTTGCTCCGTGGCATATCGCCTACTCCGAGGTGATCTCTGCCTAACATATAAAGCTATGTCAAACCCAGAACTGTTGGACATGCTACACCTAAAGAAATCCCAATCCCTCCAAGCTACACTCTCTAGGGACCTAAACCTTGTCACCACAATAAACAGGACACGCTGGAGGGATAGGTTCCTGTCCCAGAGACTTCCTATACTCTGGAACAAGCTACCCATCTATGTCAAGCAAAGTTCTTCATTAGCACTCCTCAAGAAAAATCTTAAGAGTGGATGGGAAATAGGAAATACACCCAGGGGAAGACGTCTGTGTCTCTGCTGGTCAGTGGCACAAGAAAATAACTTTCTTGGGTGACGTAAGCTACAGTACCTTGCTGGCTAGGCTTGCGTAGGCCCTTGGGCCAATAGCCTAGTACCTACCTATGAATGTCCTGAATTAGATTTTATATGTTTATAGAGAGCATTAAAACAGGTCTTTCTTCTAATGTCTCCTAAATGTTGTAAAACCCATTCCTTAAACTTCTGGTTAGTCTTGCCTATGTAGAATGAGTCACATTCTCCACATTTAGCTAGGTAGACTAGATTTTCAATCTGCATGTAGCCTGAATTCAAAGCATCTTGAGGTACTAGGATGCACGAATGTATTATTGCAAGACATGAACTTACAGGCTCTACATGCCCCACAAGGAAAAGTACCATACTTAATTCTAGCACTAACAATTCCCTGAATGTTCTATAACAAAACTTTCTTTTTAAAAACAAGTTATTACTAAATACAAACCTCAGTAGATCTCAAACAACTTCTCTAATCCTGTCATCTGATCGTAAGACAGACCAATTCCATCTTAGACATCACACACTGTCTGTATATTGTTGCTATATTTCCAAGAAAAGCCCCATTTGGGCTTATTGGGAACAGATGTACGTTTACTAAAATGCTGCCTATGTAGGTATGGTTCCCCTACAGTGTCTCCAAAACTATTAACTACTTCTAACCTGTTCTTAACCTGTCCCAGATTATATCCCCTGTTTACAAATTCATCGGTCAGAATATGAACAGCATGTACATAATCATCATTACTTGTATGGAGTCTCGATACTCGTAGGAAGTGTTCTTTTAAAATATCACTAAAATATTCTACTAGGATGCATGCTGTTCCTGTTCGAGGGTATTTTCTACAGTCTTTCCTATACATTAAAAAATCAATACATCCATCATCCCTAAAGACCAAAGCTTCAATACGTCCATCATCCCTAAAGACCAAAGCTGTGTCCGGAAAGTCCATTCGTTCCCTGGAACAGTGTACAGTAAATCTAAAACAAGAACTGTTGCTCTCCAAATAATTGACAAAAATCATACAGCATATCACAAGTTCCCTCCCATAAAATAAAAATATCAACAAAACGCTTATAGTAGATAAGATGACTCCTAAAAGGATGATCATTGAACACAACCTTATCTTCCCAATCAGCTAATACCAAATTGGCATAGCTGTTAATGCAGGGTGTGCCCATTGCAACACCTTGCTGTTGCCAGTAAAAATTACTATCAAATACAAAGATGCTATATTATATTTCAAAATTAAATCTAATAAATCACAAATCAATTCAATATGTAAATGTGTTGCGCTATTAAACTTATTTAAAAGATTTGCGTATAGAATCAACCCCATATGCATTTCTACGATGGTAAATTAAGTATTAATATCTAAGGTAGCAAAAATAAAACTCGTATAAGTAACACATTTTACAGATATTTGCCAAAAGTTTGTAAAAAGGCTTCTGTATCTTTCAATACAGCTGGAGCTCTTTGCAGAAAGGGTTTAAGTTCCTGCTCAACAAAAATAGATTAAAGGCTCTGTGACCCATCCTCTCCCATTAACTAATGGTCTAATTGGTGGATTAATTCTCCTCATGTATTTTAGGGAGACCATGTAAAGAGGGGGTCACCGGATGTCGAACATACATATAATCATATTGCTCCTTAGTCAACATGTTAGTTAAAAGTTGATCATATAAAGAAAGTTGTACTTCACTAACAAAACTATTTGAAACAAAATGATTGGTGGTTTTAGCTTTAAAAGTAATTATGTTTTAGTTTGAAATTGTTAGGATCTGATGAAGCACATTTGTGAAAGCTCTAATCCTTTTCAATAAACTTGTTTTTATCTGTTGCTTTGGATTTTTATGCCGCAAGCCTTGGTGGACAAGCAGTTATTTTTTCATTATTGCCTTTTTTACTGCAGGTTTAGTCGCTGGTATTTTTATTTTTTACATGATCTTGGTGAAAGAAAGATTTCCAGAATTCCGTGTCTGTTGGTATATAACATATCAAATAATAGGAAAAATCACTGTCTATAACAAATTTTGACTTTCATTAGAACTAAGTTGTGATAAATGTGGTAAACCATGATTCAGCAACAAAATTAGGAAGTGTGACGCAACTAGTAAGTAGAAACTAAATTTGTTATCAGCCAAGATCTTTCTGAGAGGGCAATCAGTTTTTCTGTTATAGTTAAGTTTTTGTGATAACTGCCTCTGTACGATATTCTTAGTATCAAAAGCAGTGTTTAGGGTCTTAAGGTCATCTAGTCACCCAGATTCTATGGATTAATAAAGAAAAAAAGTTTCACCCAAAGAGGGTATCTAAGCTAGTTCTGAACATATATAAAGAAACCTTGATTAAATGTTTTTCTTAGTTTATTGCAGTCAGTGAATTTCCTGAATAACAAACATGTCTGTGTTTACATTAAAGTTACTAGTAGCCTAATGTTTTTCCTTTATTATGGGATCAATATAAACAAATTGCATAGAACAGCATCCCTCTTCCAGAATTGGTGTTTATGCCATGGAGCAAATGAAGGTTTTCTCTTTGCTACATAATGCAATAAATACTTCTGGTAAACTGGTACCATCCTCTGTATTTTGTGAATTCATTTTGATTTAGTATTCTGAATATGGCAGAGCAATGAGTAGGAATTTTACTGAAATAAATACCCTTCTCTTTACATTGTCAGAGAGAGACTCATTATTAACTGTAAGGTTTATATTTTGAACTATTAAAATTTGCGTGGCTGTGGCAGAACAGTTTGTTTAAGGAGAAGGAATTTAGTAGTCTGTGTATTAGCTATATCAAAAGGAGTAATTTTATGGCTCTTTACAACCGCCTACTTATTTTTATCCATGTGTACTCTAGAAGATGATTATATGGATGATCCAAAAAAGTAAAAAAAAAAAAAAAAGCACCCTTCCCAGCAGCACATCTGTAATAATAGTAGTAAGGTTAAAGTATGCACCGTAGGTAAAAACTGTTCCCTTTCTTGTTTAGCCAACTGCCAGTTTTCATTCATCATTCATTCCATGATTTGCCACTTATCCTAGTTCAGGGTCAGAAGGAAGCCAAATCTGGCACTCACTGAACACAAAGCAGAAGACCTCCTCCTGACATAAGCTGACCCATTGCAGGATGTACTCCTTTTCTTGCTCATTTGCAGCATGTACACCTGGATGTACTCCTTTTCTTGCTCATTTGCAGCATGTACACCTAAAGGGTATTTCAAGGTTGAACAGAACACCTACAACACGACTTTGGGATGCAGTCTTAGGCCTTTGACTGTTTCCCACAAATGCATTACAGATTTATTTCTAAGACATACCAAAACAAAAAGGTACCATAAGGGTTTTTATCCAGGAATGATGTAATTAAATCATAAAACTCAGGTTCATTAAAGAAAGCTTATAGGACATGAAATCTTAGAGTGATGAGTGTTCTGAGTATTCATTGAAATGACAGCAAAAGCAAAACTCCTTACATAAACCATCTGTAAGGCAGACAGGGTTCTGCAATCTTGGGGCTGTCATAGAGAAATATGGATATTGTATACATAATGCATGGTGGATCATCTTCTAAAATTACTAGTGTCAGCATTGTGACATTTGTCCTCTTCTGAATAGTAGCTACTTTGAGAAAAAGTGGATTTTGTGTTATATACCTTTCCACATGTGTTATAAAATTAGTATAGCCTTTCATTCTTTTACTGTCAGAAGATAAATCTTTAAAGTTAAAAAGGCTGTATTTTCTTTTCTTTACTAGCTGCTTTCCAATTACATCTGTAGTTAGAATAGATACTTCTGTTTTAATTTTCAGTTGTTTAGTAATAGATGCCACAATTAAGGTGTATGGCACTTACTTCACTGGATGCTAGAGAAGCTATTTCATTATATTGCTAGGATCTAATGCTTGCTGATGCGGGGGGGGGGGGTTGACTCTGTTAGTAGGATTGCTGCCTCACAGTAAATTATTCTCTGGTTTGATTCTCAGCTGGGGTGCCTTCGCTGAGGAGTCTGTATGTCCTCTCTGCATCTTTGTGAGTTTTCTTTGGCTCTTTTGACTTCTGCTGCATTACAAAGACTTGTAGTTGGTGGATTAACATTCTTCAAACTGCTTCTAGATTTGTATGAGTTAATGAGTGCACATTCTGATATAGACTGGTACTCTATGCAGAATGGATCTCAGTTGATTGTGCCCACTGGTTGTCAGAATGGGTGTCGGCATCCTTGTGATCTGGTAAAGAATGTGTTCTAAGATTCAGAGCCAAGGGCTTTAGCCTCATAAATTGCTTAGTACAAGTAGATAGAGTTTACGTGGCCATGTAAAATGTGATGCAGAGACATGTTTAGCTGCAGTGAGGAAGACCTCATTATAAGCTAATTTGCATGTCTCTGAATTGCCCATAATTACTGCCAGTGCTAAACATCACTTTTTGGTGATAATTACTACAGGCAGCCTATGCCATCACTGACGAATAGAACTTTTACAGCAAATGCACCAAACTATGGTATTTACTGTTTTCATAGTGATTACATTAATACTGTTTACAAGGATTTATCCCTGTACTACGGAGGTGGTGCTGCGGTAGCGTTGTTGCCTCACAGACGTTGCCCGTTTGATTCTCAGAGCATCTTCTGTGTGGCGACATGCGTGAACGGGCGTTCCTTCATTGAAGGTTGTGCGTTAGGCCCGGCAAGCCAGCACGTAAAACTCTACTGCCAATCATTAGCGGACCGGAGTTCTGCTGTGGCGACCCCTAACCGGGAAAAGCCGAAAGACCCAAACAAACAAGGATTTATCCTTGTGTTGAAACTTGTATTTTTTCCTTTAAATTCCTTAAGCTGAGCTTTATATTTTCCATTTTAACTGAAAATTTGTACTGTCAAGATTTAGTCTACATTGTTTATATTGTGCACTAGTATTTGGCACCAACTTCTACTTCAGTACTTCAGATAAGAAAGTGGTCAGGTTTATGTGACCAGTGAATGTCAAATCCTATTAAGACAGACAACATACAGGACTATAGCACCTCACCTATGATATGCTACAGTGCCAATATTTGAATATGAATCCCAGTGCTTGGTATCAAGATGGAGCCCTTGTCCTGAAGTTTCTGCCATTAAAATTAAATACACTAACTGCTGAGGCACTTGGTAGCATCAGTCTTGATAAAGGACATTAGATGGCCTTGTGGTATTTCTCTGGTACATTGGGCCAAAATCGTTGGTGTCTGACATTGTGCTTGTAGTGCGTTACCTGAGTGGATCTGTATTTCAGGCAAGAATAAGGATGACGTTTTAACAAGCACTTGCACCACGTGTAACACACTATTATGTAATGTGTTGAAGTTCATCTTATGCATGTAATTATTTGTCAGTTATGTTTTTATAAGCAAACCAGTAAATATTTCTATTATCCAATCCATTTAGAGAGAAATGCATCTTGATTTAGACTGTTTGTTTTTTAATTATTTTAGGAACATCTGTGATACTGACACAATATAAATTTAGAATCTGCTGCATGTAGCTCTCATATAACTGATACTATCTATAAATTTCTAAAACTAAACAGTATGAGCAATTTTATTTTACTGCACTATTGTATTGCCTTTTATTATTAGGGCTAAACAGCAGCAATGCACGATTACTTCCCCACGTCCTGTCATCTTATCCTTTCCCCACAGAGAAAGTGCACACTGCTAATCCTGGATTTGGTATCCTTCTACATAGCTAGATACCTGATGAGTTCTCACTTTAAATGCTGGTCTGTCAAATAAACTGCTTCAAAGGCCACTGCCCTAGCTAGGGAGGGAGTGAGAATAAGTGAGTGGGGAATGTAAAGTACAGCTGTGCAAGTTGCACTTGCCCATAAGAGTAGATGTTCAAATTCCTCACTGCTGCACTAGCCCTTAAGCTATATGGGTTGGTTTCTGCCCAGGGAACAGCAACCGGCCAGCTTCAAAAAGCTCTGGCCCATTCCTTCACTCTGACTGCTGATTGGCTAATCCCAATTTATTTCTCCTTTTGTTGAGCAGGTTAGTCCCACTAGGCTATTATCCTCTCTGCAGGGGAGACTCAGTGGTATATATGCTACTAAGGGTGATTTGGCCAGGGCATCAAGGAACTTCTCATTCTTTTTTTTTTTTTTGATAGGTGCCATGTGACCTTTTACATTCACATAAGCTACAAACAACTCAAACATATGTGTCCTTGGTTTAACAGCTTATCTGAAAGATGGCACACTAAGGAGTACAGCATCTCCTTATGCTGCACTGCATTGTCCATGATCATCTCCTTATGCTGCACTGCATTGTCCATGATCAATCTACCTGGTTCTACCTGGTGTGGGAGTAGAACCCACAGCCTTCTCCACCAAAGGTAAGTTGCTACCTGTTGTGCCACTGACATTGGCTCCCCAGGGAAAGAAATCAGGAATGTGAAGACTTCTTCAGCTTTTGTGCCCATACAATGAGAGAAGAGCCTAACAATCCTGAATAACCAACCAATAGTAAGAATAAAACATAGAAACAAACTCAACCCTACTTTATATTCCAACTACAACTATATACAAGAGTAGGGTAAGGGGGAGAGTGTGAGTGTGTGTGTAGCTGCTGCAACAGTGAGGAATTTGGAAATCTACTGTTATGGGTAAGTGCAGTTTACACAACTGCACTATGCTCATCTCTCTTGGGCGGAGGAAGGATATGGATTCAGGAGCCCTTTGAGAATGATTCTAGCAAAGTCTGATGTGGACCTAGAAAAGGAAACCAGATTTTAATGTTTTGTAAATGTACAGAGGACCATGTAGCTGTCTCTAGAATGCTTTTGAGTCCACCCCTTTCAGTATGCCATCGAAGACAAGGCTCTCGTGGAATGTACCCTGATACTGCCTGGAATGCATATGCCTTGATGGGAATAAAAAGACAATAGCTGAGAACAACCACCTGGAAACTGTTTAGATGCAGGGTGTCCGTTTTTTTGAAAACCTGATCAGCTATTTCTTAAGGGCTTGGTTCTGTCAACTAGAAGATTGATAGCTTGATTAAAAGTAAATTGGGCATGAATGAGGGGTTCATTCTTAGATCTATACAGAAAATCAGATAGGGTTCACCCACCATGGGAACTAGCAACTCGAGATACTCTTCTTGCAAATTTCATAGCAATAATAAGTAGAATCAGCATTATGGTAATGTTTAGAAGGTGACCTAGTCAATTTCTCCAGTACATAGTTGAGGTCCCAAAGAAGAGGAACTTGTTTATGAGGAGGTCTCCTTTATTGAAGTCCTTTCAGAAACTGTCTGACAAAAACTGGAGAAGACAGATGAGCCATGGATAGACTTGCTGAAATGATTACAAGATGAACTTTTGCAGAGGATTAAACAAGGCTAAGAGAATGTAACTTGGATAAAAAATTTTGCACTGGTGGTAAAAAATCCCTGATGGGCCTTGCCTATTGAATATACTAGAAAATATGTTCTTCTTAATCAACACTGGATTTTCTAGTAGCAGGCTTTCCTGCCACCTTTAGTACCTGCTGTATGTCCTCCTGATAGTGCCTAAAATGCATTAAATTTGAACCATCCAGTTTAAGTTGATAGTCTGGTGTATCAACCTTCCCTATCTTGTGTGACTAGATCCAGTCTGTGAGGAAGCTTGTGGTAATTAACTGCCCATTGCCGATTCCATAAGAAGGGAGAACCAATGATGTTTATTGTATTGGTTACTGTTGGAGTAGCCTTGGCTATATGAGTTTTATCCTGCCAAGGATATAACAGCTGACCAGATTCCAGGACTTTCACTTGCGTAAACTGTCTAGCAGTGAATCCCTGCAAAGCTTTACTGCCACTGAAATATATACTCCTGGGAGACTATTGAGGATTGATGGTCAGCTTGTTCTGTTGATTTGATGGGCAAATAAGTTCTCTTTTGAGAAAAAAACTTCTATTTTACTAATTGTGTTGCTCATAACCTCTCAACCTAGAAACATCAAAAATCTGGACAAAGGCCCATGAAAAATAGGTACAAATTTGTACACTAACATAAACATTTGCATACATAAGTAACCATGCCCACTCCAATGGAATTGTGAAATGCCAGCATTCAAATGCTAATTGAAGAACAGACAAAATATTAAATACAAACTATAACCAGAACACACCTCTCAATGTTGACTATCCCATAAAGCCAAACATTTCAGCAATAAATGTCTCACACTGCATGTGAAAAGCCTGAAGCACTAACAGCTAATTCTCTTGCACAGTTTAAATACAGATCAAACTATAAATTAAAAAAAAAAGGATAAAACGCAACTACACCTGCACTGGCAGTGCATAGATGAAAATGTCAAGCAATTCACGACATAAACTGCCCAAGCACATTTCTGTAAGTGTAGCACTTCACTGTTACTAAGGGATGCAGTGCAAATACTAAAAGCCAGCAGCACATTGTGTTGGCTAAAGTCAGCTGTACCAAAGTCAAAGGTATGAATCCCACAACTTTTGCTTGCACACTAAGACTCATAACGCAAGTTTCTTAACAACTATCTGAGTTTACAGGAGCAATAAATCTGTCACTATTTTGGGCCATTGTTCCACCATTATTTTTAGCTTTGTCTAGACTGAGGTATGTAATAAACAGGTTCCACGGTACAGGCATGAGTTAAGGGCCGACTTTGCCCTGAGTTCAAATTTCCTCCACTTATGAATACCTTTCATTGAGTTATACCTCTCAACAATCTCCAGTTCTCAGGAACAAATGTCCTCTGTTCCTCCTAAAACTGATAATTTTAGAAGAATGGCAACACTCATATCTGCTGTAAGCTACAGCACAATGGCACTAAATATACAGAATAAACCAATATTGCCAGCATCCTGGTAGATAGGTTCAATGCTAACTTTTACCCCCCCTCACCCTCCAAAGGGCCCTTAATACTGGAAGAATGCAAAGCCCCTGTAATCACAGATGAACAAGTAAAGACCGCACTCTCCAAAGCCAAGAACGTAGCATCCGTGGGACTAGACAACATCCCAGTCTGCGTACTGCATGAACTACAGAATGAACTGGCACCCCACCTAAGTACAGTGTTCAATCATAGCCTCACCTCAGGCTATGTGCCTACTGAATGGCACACAGTGGTTATCCCACTCTACAAAGGAGGTGCCACCACAGACCCTGGAAACTATCACCCCATTAGCCTGATGAGCCTGGTCTGGAAGGCCATGGAACGTATCTTGGAGCTTATAAACTAAGACATAGGTAACCTCCAAACCTTGGACCCCACTCAGTTTGGGTTTGTAAAAGGTAGTTCATGTCTACTAAACCGGACTTCTTTGAAGCAGTCACTAGAGCCATAGATGAGGGCAAGGGAGGGCAAGGTAGTGCACACAGCCTATCTTGACCTTGCCAAGGCTTTCAATACAATCCCCCCAATCTCTAATTTATAGATAATCTCACTAAACTGGGCACAAATCCCTATGTCACAAGATGGGTGGCCAGCTGACTCACTGACGGAACCCACACAGTAAAAGTAGCAGACTCCAAGTCAGACTTCAGACTAGTGGAGTACCACAGAGTTCGGTCCTGGGTCCTCTCCTGTTTGGCATCTACTTCTCTGAAGTGCAGGCCAATACAGATTGTCTTTGGCTAACAAAGTTCGCAGATGACTGCAAACTGGAAGCCATAATACAATCACCTAATGATGTAGACATTCTACAAAAGGGCCTCACAGAGACAGATGATTGGTGTCAAAGTCATGGCCTCAAGCTCAATGCCAAGAAGTGCATTGTCATCCCCTTTGGGAAAACTCGGTACCCATGAACTGCCACATAGACAGTAGCTCAATAAACACAATGTGTGATAAGAGACCTCGGGACACAGGTGGACAGTAGTCTCTCCTTTGATAACCACATCACCACAGTAGTCAGGAAATCCTTCTGTGTGGCACACCTCATCACAAAAGGGTTCTCCTCTAGAAAAAAAAGGTCATTGTTCCTCTCTCTTCATCCCTCATCAGACCCATTATAGAGTACAATGCCCCATTTGGCATGTATCTCACAAGACACCTACAACGATTGGAAAGGCCACAGAAATACCTCACGAGGATTACTGGCCTCAAACAGATGCCATACGCAGACAGTCTAAAAAAAAAATCCAGCTCTACTCCATCGCATATCGCCTACTCAGAGGCGATCTCTGCCTAACATACAAAGCTATGTCAGACCCAGAGCTGCTGGACATGCTACACTTAAAGAAATCCCAATCTCTCTGAACCATATGCTCCAGGGACCTAAACCTTGTCACCACAATCAACAGAACATGCTGGAGGGATAGATTCCTGGCCCATAGACTTCCCATACTCTGGAACAGACTGCCCATTCATGTCAAGCAAACCTCCTCATTGGCCTTCTTTAAGAAAAACCTTGACAACTGGACGGGAAATGGAAAATTAATTCCAGGGATCACTTCTGCGGCACTTCTTGACAGGGGCACAGGAAAATTAATTTTCTTGGGTGGCAAAAGCCAGGGAACCTTTCTGGCTAGGCTTATATAGGCCCCAAGGCCAATAACCTAGTTACCTACCTATGAACCTATAAAAGCTCTTGGTGGATTATACTTTAATAATGTACATAACCATAATAAGAGTTACAGATAGACTTATTTTATTTCAGAAAACTCCTGTTGTTTTAGATTACTGTATTCTATCAACGTCTCAAGGTAATATTACAATACTTTAAAAAAGAAAACTGTCCTTGCTTGCTTTGGATTTGTTCCTGAGAGCAGTTGAAAGATATGCTTTGAGTCTTTGAAAATGAACCAGTAGCTTATAAACTTGATCAACAACGTCTTCTTCTGACTTTTCACAGTTAGGGGTTGCCACAGCGGATCACCTGTCCGCTCATGGTTGGCAGTAGACTTTTACAGTGTTGAGTTGCCAGCCCAGCACCCAACCTTCCATGGAAGGCACACACATGCCTAGGGCCAATTTAGAGTGTCCAATCCACCTACAGCAGCATGTCTTTGGGATGTGGGAGGAAACCAGAGTACCTGGAGGAAATGCACGCGACCACAGAGAGGACATGCAGACTCCATACAGAAGGCACCCCAGCTGAGGATTGAACCGGAGAACCTCTTGCTGTGAGGTGACCATGCTAACCGCTGCACCACAGTGGCCGCCCTGATCAACATTCACAACTAATGCATGAAAATCCTGCCCACTTAACCTGTTTTATAGCAAGTTACAAAAATGAATATTAGATGGACTGCATCTACCCTTGAAAGTGCTGTGAGTGAGAGTGTAAGCAAGATTATATGCTATTGCTGGATGAAATTAAAAACAAAGAAATAGAATCACATGTATCCTGTGGCAGCTCATTTTATCTGACTGCATTGTCACAAATTGGAACATTCCAAGCAACAAATGATGTTCTTTTCTCTACTGGAGTTCATAGCTTTCATAATTTTTACAAGCACTCTGGGTGATTATTGTTCCAAATCAGTCACAACTTCACAGTAAAAGACTGCATCCCTATTACTGTGAACATAATTAAGTATGACCTACTAATATAAATAGAGAAACTGTCACAACAACCAAACACTCAATGGTAATGTCTAACTATCCATGCAAAGTCATTTCTCATCGTCTATGAAAACATTGGTTTCTCTCCTAATGTGATTTGCTAAATGGTCTGCCGGGTAAATCTGAAAAAGGTATAGTAGTACCATGCCATGTTGTCAAAGTATGGAGTGCTCACTGATTGCACACACCAAGCGCGGCATCAAACATCCTAAAGCATTTTTTCTTTCACTTTAGTAATTATATTTTCCTGTACACAAACTTTTGTTGTGGAACTTACAGTAATTGGGTAGTATGATGCATAATTCAGTGTCTACCCATGACATACGTAAGGCAGACTTATGTCTTTTATTTCTTTCTTTAAAATGCTAGTTGTTTTTGTTGTCTCGCCAGATCAGTATTGAAGAGGATTGTATCCCCCCAAACATCTCCAACGCCCAGGTGAGAACTGCTCTAAAAAGGCAAAAATCATCCATGGGACCGGACCCCTGGTGTGCCCCGGCTGTGTGCTCTCCATAAAGAATTAAACCCACAGTTAGGACAGCTGTTTAATCTTAGCATCACCTCAGGATACGTACCAAAGGGTGGGCGCGACGCGACTGTGGTCCCCTTCACAGGGGGCAGTGTTTGGCTTTGTCAAAGCAGATCATGGGCTTTTAAGCTTGGTTGACTTTTTCAACAGTCACCAAGTCATTTTGGATGAGAAAGGCAGTCCACAGCCTACTCCTCCCACCTGGCAAAGACAGTCATCGGGGACCTGGGGACCCAGGTTGACACTAGCCTTCGTTTGACAGAAAGGCCCCAAAAGTTCTCACCAAGTTCTATTCAGTCTCATACCGCTTGCTCAGAGGGGGTGGTGCCTGACCTATAAGGCCATGTCAAACCCAGATTTGATGAATATGCTTCACCACCTCAAATCTAGATAGATCCTCAGAACCACAAGGGCGGACTTAAAAACCAACACGGTTATTAATAGGGCGTGCTGGAGGACAGATTCATCACCAGAGACTCCAGATGCTGTGAACAAAAAAAAATCCCGCACATGGCAGAGGCAGAGCACCTCCTTGTTCAAAGTTGACCAATGGATGGAGATGGAGATATGGAGATGGGATATACCCCCTGATTAGTTTCACTGCTTGCAGACAGCACAGGCAAAAAATAAAATAGTTCTTTTTATTCTAAATAAAAAGGTGGCGAGCCACAAGCCACATATAATGCCCTTATAAAAATGGGCAGATAGAAGATCCTTTTGAGACTGAAACAATCCGAACGGAGATGAGAAAACATAACTGCAGTGCTAGCTAACTGTAAATGCTCATATATTTTGTACATGCATGCAGCATTTATTCATCAGCCTTCTGACATTGTTTTTCACACATGACCTTACAATAGCTACATGACTGGGACGGGACCACAGCAGCATACCGCTCAACCTCTCAGCTAGTTTCTCAGTCTCATACTCCCAAAACATACCTCCCATCTCAACTGTACTAAATGCCACTCGAGAAACCTAGTTCCAGTCCACAACCATTACTTTAACTCCCGTGCTTGTTCCTGGATTCCCTTTGGTTAAGTTTAATCAATCTCTCTCAAAAATTCAGTCCATGGCGTGCGGGAGGAAAACACTGCAGAAAGTACTCGCTTGCTTCTTCTTGGACTTGGCTGGCAGATGTTAATTTAAATCTTAACTAACAGCCCTCCCTCTCCTCCCTGAATGCCGACAGGCTGGCAGTCTGCCTCAGGAAGCCCTGCACATGATGACATCATCAATAACTTCAACCTTAAAAAAAAAAAAAAGGGAATTGAAGAGGCCACTAATTCGTGGTATCCCCAATATTTTGCCCTCAAAAATGAATACCGAGGAATTCGGTATGGTTGAAAAGTAAATTATTTTACTATTAAGGAGTGTTTTGTTTTAACAGGTGTCACAAGACTAACACTCTTAAACAGAGTACTTGTTTTATCTGTCTGTTTAAAACTGGTGTAAAGTAAATAAAAACATTTTTTCTGTGGAGAAATTGTATTCACATTAGTGGGGCTGGCATATACTGTTGCTTTTAAATGTGTTTTCCTGTCAAAAAGTAACGTTTGTAGACTGGTAGTGTTTAGCAGCATTTGGTAATTTGTATTTTCTGGGAAAGAGACAACATTTTCACTGAGGACCAGACTACCAGTTCCATGGTAGGTCCTTTTTCCAGCCAAAACAAAAACTAATAAAAATAAAGCAAACGGTCTTTGTTTGGATACTTAACCCCAAATTCAGTGTAAAATAGAACATACATATAAAAACAGATAATCAGTTGAGGGCATAGAGAAGCCTAAAATGGATATTTAAATATAAAAATAAAAGAATAATAAAAATATAATAGTATATACTAATAAATGCAAGAACAGTACTACTGTATACAGATAGATGCTGTTGGCTCTGTTTCCTTATTCTCTGTATTTTAATTTCATCAATAGAAAGTCCAGTCAATGTGCTGAGGCATTTTCCCATAAAATATTTGCAATCCTTATTTTCATTATATTTCTGATACTGCTGCTAACCTATCCTCAAATTCAGCCAGTAGTTTCTGCACTATATGTTCTTATTTTAACTGACGTTTCATAATTTTCATTCATCTCCGTTTCAGCAGTTTGCATATGCACGATTTCCTCTGAATGCCTCTTTAAAACTTCTTGGGTTTCCTGCAATTTTCTCTTCTATGCTTTTATGCATTTCAGCATGGACCCACTCATCTTACAAATTTCAGAATGTATTTAGTCAGTCTTTCTCCCTAGGGTGTTTGAAGAGTTTTCTCCGCCTGTTGTCATTAACATCAGCTTTTCCCAGCTCTGCTGTACCTGACTGTTTAGCATCTCTCCGAGTTTTCAGTTTCTCTTCCTCTTACTTCACTACTGTTACTTGAAGGCACTCTGGATGCCGTGATCCCTTCAGCTAGCAATTTATGTAAACAATTTATGGTATTTTACATTTTTCTTTTCTAATCCAAACTCTTCACTGCTCGGAGATCTATTTTTAGCTGCTTGCATTGCTGCTATCATCTTCTTGCTTCCTTTCTAAGGATATTCCCAACCTGCTTCCATAAGTTCTTATGCTGACCAGGTAATCTTTGCTGCTGCCATTTCCAGTATTGTGATTTGGCTAGTTTTCTGCTGACCTTCTTCTGGTTTGTCTGAGTGATCACTGGTCTACAAGATCCTGAAGTCTTCCATGTCCTCTTCACATGGGCCTTGTGTCTTAACAGCTTGTCTTATATTTTATTGGTAAGCTCAGGGGCAGCTGAATGGATGAAATTGTCTGGTGATAATATGGAAAAATTGGTCCAATATTAAAGGAGGATTTTGGAAAAACGGTCAAGTGCTTGGGTCGCATATGTGCAAGACTACAAAATGACCAGTTAGTAAGAGCAAGGGTATACAGAAGCTTGACATATTGGGGGGGGGGATGCCAACCAGAGATTGATATAGGAAAGGTGTCTTAAATAGAAATCGAGAACTGGATAGTAAATATTTAGTCCATTATGTAGAATTGTCCTAACAATATTTGTGTGAAAAGGTTATCAAGATGCTGTAATTGACTGAATATATCCCCAACATGTAGCTGAGTCTGGTAAGAGGGTGCCAGTTGTGGGAACTCAGTCATTTAAGAACATGCCTTACTCTGAGACTAGTCTCAGCCTCTCACCCATCCATTTTAGTTTATTGTAATCTAAATGGTTAAAACCAAGCTTGGAAAGCTGCATCTTGATCTCGATTACAATTGTGAAAAGTTGTGATAAGGAGGAGGAATGTAGGCAATTCTTAATTTGCCCACGGACATTTGAAAGGCATTTTAGTAGAGTTTTATTACCATCTGCCATTAAAACTGACCTATCAGACTTTGATACCAATTTATATAGATTCAGTTTTAAAGCACTATATTCTATTTTTTCCAGAACACATTTGCATTCTAGAAAACTTAATGAGCATTTTCAACTATAAATCTGACTAGCAATGTTCATTTTCAGCCCTGCACAAAAGAATATGTTAACATAACATGTTTTCACCTCCTTAATACCACTACCATGATCTGTACTGAGAAACGTCAAAACAGTCTCTATTCCATTCCTGGATTCATGATAATTGCTCAATTGATGTACATGTAGAGAACAGAAAGGCTTAAACTGAAACTTTGGAAATGTTGACATATGAGAATAAAGGGTAAGCCTGCAGTGTGCAATCACATTAGAGCAGGGATTGGGGAATTGGCCTTTTCCCTGCTGCTGTGCAATCACAGAGCTAGTAAATATTATTACAGTGTGAAGGGATGAAGCCCACGCATGGAGAGTGCAGGGGGGCTTGGATCATTTGAAAACAATGTTTTTATTTTTCTGCGTTTTCAATTCATCATTTTCGATGTTGGTATTATGACACTTCACATTCAAAGTTCGATGAAATGATTAAATCCTTCCAAGTTATACTGTGTAGTAAAAGATGAATGAGATATTCCCGTATCATTTCCCCATGTTTTCAGGGAGCTACTCTAATTGATTGTCAGAATACAAGTCTTTTCAGATTTTTATTTTTATAAACCCAATTTCTGAATCTTGGACAAAATTGATATATACTTAGGAAACTAAAAAGCTTAAAGAGTTCATATAACTTGTAATGTAAATATGCAATGTTTAAAATGGGTTTCGGGTATGGCAAGGATATCTGGTGATTCACCAAAGAGCCAAACCTCTAACTGATGATTATTGTTGTTTTCAGAACTGAGAAAAAACATTTTAAGCCTGAGAGTGCATAACGCATAGGTGAAAGGGGAGGGAGGATAGTCAAACTGAATGGATCAGAAAAGCTGACTGCTAAGCAGCAGCATTTGTACGTTCTGTGTTACATCCTGTTAGGGTGCATAAGTAAATATTAGAGCCCAGGAAATAAATGCTGGGGTTTTGCTAAAGATCAATAAGTTCCGTAATGATCTCATCAGCAGGGAGCTGACACTGGATGCATAGATGGGAAGGATCATGAAGGCATTAGAATTGTATGGAGTCTGCAATATAGAACGTGCAAACAAGTTTTGATATATTCAGAATAAATAAGGGGGTTAAGAGAGAGAGGTAGGGAGAATGAAACTACATATGAAGGTATAATGCAGAGTAGGGGATCCTAGTGATGAAAATATCAAAAAAGAGAATGAAATGATGGTTATAGAAGCGCTAGGGAGGAAGGCATTATGTTTACAGAAACCACTGAGAAAGGAGAGTAGAAATGGTGGAGTGTAAGTGAGAAAGCTTCTAAAATGTGCAGAAGGATCACAGAGCATAAAAAAGCTGCTGAATACAAGAGGAGCCTAAAGACTTAAGGTGGGAATGGTTGAGAGCAATGACTTAGATTTAGAAAACTGATATCCGTGCATGTAACTAAATAGTTGATTGATGCTGTGAGGGTGAGTAGTACTGTCGTAGCATATACTTCAGTAGATAGGAGTCCACCTCCATTTTGTAATTTTCAGTGTCATTAGAGCCCACCTTCACCTGACTGAATCCAAAAGTCAGTCTGCATCCATCCTCAAGTGCTGGCTTGTGGATGGTAATAGTCAAATCCCAAGGAAAGGGAGGCTGACCCTATGCAGACCTAAGAAGTATTACTTACAGGGGACTTTTATGCTCAGTCTTTAAACTGTGTCCGGGATGTTGTGTTGGTATCGGCCTACACTGTGTGAGCTGGACCTAAATTTGAATGTTTCTTAAATATATCCTTAACTAATTATAAAAGGCTTGCATTTAATGAACAAAAATTAAATGCAATTACTGAAACACTAGCTTTTATTTACTGCTATTCTATATTCAGTGCATGTTCCTTTTCAAAATTAAAATGAGTGCCCTTATTCCTGGAAGTACATCTAGACATGTATCATTGTTTTGCTTGCAAACAACTGCATTAAAAGTGGCAGCCCAACCATCACAAATGTCCACAGACTTGATTGCATTCAGAAATGCTTTTAATTCAGTTAATATAAGACTGGTGTTTTGCCAAAAGAACAAACTACTCTAGTTGCATTACTAATACAGGTGCAAAAACTGTTAATTCCTACACATATTCCACAGTCTATGCTAAGTTACCTGTCTGAGAAACTGACAGATAAGGCTACAGAAACGTAGAACCATACTATTTCATGTAAATTAAGTTAGAAAATGAACATTTGTAGATACTATTATACTTTAAAGTAAAGCTTGACAGGTGGATTGTAAGATTCTAGTATTGGAGCAAGTATGTGGTTACTGAATAATGTTTTTCTTTGTTAATGGGAAGCAATGTTAGTATATATGTGTGTGTGTGTGTGTGTGTGTGTGTGTGTGTGTGTGTGTGTGTGTGTGTGTGTGTGTGTGTGTGTGTGTGTGTGTGTATATGTGTATATAAGAAGTGCAATTTTATTGACACTGTATCTGACGGATAATAGGGAAAACTGTATTGCACTCCTGAGGGACAAGTTGGTATCTGTAACGAGATATTATTAAAACATTTATTTATTAATTGATTAGCATTTGTTTACTAGGAAATTCTGACTGAGCAGAAACCCTTTTTTAGAGTATAAGTAATATATAATAAGCATTGTCAGTGGCATAATGGATAACACACTTGCCCTTAGTGCAGAAGGCTGTGGGTTCTATTGCCCCACCAGGTGGAGCAACTGCTGACACTGCAATGCAGCATAAGGGGCATGTTGCACTCTTGAGTGTGCTGTTCTTGGGATGAGATGTTAAACCAAGGCCCCATCTGCTTGAATTTCTGGTAGCTTCTGGTAGCTCAGGTGGATGTAAAGGGTCCCTGGCACCTATCAAAATGAGTTTTTTATTTAAAAAACAATATTTACAAATTTAAATAGTGTACAAATTTACATTCCTTTCCATTACTGCCACACAGTCATATATATCTTATTTTTCTTTATGTTAAACTTCTATCTTCATTATCTTATTTGACCCCCACTCCTTTTTCCACAACTACCATCTGATTTTCTTAAAATTACTGCTAGTCCCCATTTATCATAAACATGATTTCATTTGGCCTTTTATTCCAAATGGTCTACAGAACATAAAATAATCTATCTATTTTACTACCATATTCTTTATTTTTATGCTTTTAATATCCATACATAATCGTATCCTTTTTGTATTTCATTTACTTTATATTTTGAAAGACATTTTCTTCACACATTTTTTCCACAATTTTGTAACTTTCTACATTGAAAGAAAACATGTTCCCCAGGATTCAATAAAATCCATGTAGGATCTGTGTAGAGCCTACACAGAATGTACCCATGTACATGGCCATCGTTCCCCCTTGGAGTGTGGCATGCACATTAATCATGGCGCACTGCCGAGGGAGATGACAGTAACGCAGATATTGAATCTGTGCAAGCAGCAGTGTAGAGGCTGTCTTGTACTTGTAGTCTGTCCAGGAAAATCCTGAACAGATGGTAAACACAGGATGATCATTGTAATATACTCTGCTATTGTATAAATATTTGTGTAATTTTTTTTTATTTTTGAATCTATCTGTGCAGTGCTTAGTGATGCTGAGCTGCTCTTATATATACATAGCAGACACCTGCCCTATAAATAAAAATAGAAACTGGATGTAATCAATTGTAGAATTTTTTTTTTTTTTATTCTGCCAGTTTCCGCAGCCCGGTGCCCAGCAAAGTGAACAGGAACCTTAGTCGTGTATGTGAATATATACTGGTTCTCTCTATTATGTCCAAGTGGTGTGATAGGTTGAGTCATGACCTACAGTGTAGCAGGTCCTGGGTTCAAGTCCTGAGCAGTCATACCTTTTACATTTGTTGTGAAACCGTCAGGTGACTGAAATGGTTTTATTCAAAATAAAAAAATTGTTACATGCTAACCACCGCTTAAACATGGTCAATGGTCTACAATATTTATGCATTGCTAAGCTCTGCTTAAATAGAACTGTGCAAGTTTGCACGATGCTTAGCTCTGCTAAACTGGTTTGTGTGATGCTAAGCAACGCAGCACTTTTTTAAAAGTTACAGTATGATGTGCAAGGATGAGAATGCAGCCTATATTAAGGCCAATAGGCAGGAATTTCACAGCATTCATTGGAGTCTTCACTTGGCTGTCTGTATGCCTGGTAGTGGTGGAGAGGGAGCATGCTTTTGGGTGCACAAGTAGGCTGTGCAGGAGTCCAGAGTGTTTATTGAACTCCTGGTGAAAAACTATGAACCACGGCTGCTCAGCTAATTACCAGGGCTCAGAATCTAAGCCTTAAGCCTGGAATCTGTTGGCTAGGGTGCTACTGGTATCCCCCGTACTGGTGAGCAATGTCATCACCACTATGATGACCTGAAGCCTAGAAAGAGGGGAACCTTGAAGACCTGGGTCCATGAAGCTCAGGCTGGGCAGACACCACAGATATGTAAGCATATCTGGCCTTACTTTAGAAATGTTCAAGCTGAATCTGTGCAAAACTGGTATGCTTAATGGTTTGCTTCTATTACAACAGCTACAGATGAGGGCTTGCAATGTCCAGTCCCATGCAGTGTGTCTGGCCAGGATGAGGTGTGTGCGGTAAGTAGGGAAACATCACAGCAATAACCCAATGCTAAAGTACTGTCAAGATAAATTATTTACAGAGTTTGCAGTTGTAACAGTCTAGTACAACATACCTGGGAAGCGTAATATGTTTAGTAATGTGTCACTGCCTACCTGAAATGGTAAAGCAAGTTAAGTCAAGTAAACATGCATTACTGTGTACTATAGCTTACAATCCTCATTTGATGTTGGGGTCTACCCAGATTACAGTCACTGTTCTGCTGTGCTTTTTGCACTCAAGTAATGACAAGGGTATATTAGTTATTTCTTAGAAGTCTGACACAGCTATCCATGCTTTACATGCCAGACTTGAAGCAACAGTAATCAGTAGATTTTAAAGGCTGATGGTGCTGTGATATACACTGTTTTCAAGCAAAGAAGTGCTCATTATTCTTTTAGTCACTGCATGTGTGTTCTAATCTAACACCAGTCATAGTTTCATAGGTAGGTACTAGGCTGTCGGCCCAAGGGCCCAAGTAAGCCTAGCCAACAAGTTTCCCTGGCTTACGCCATCCAAAGTTATTTTCCTGTGCTCCTGTTGAGCAGAGCCGCAGAAGTGATCCCCGGGGTGTATTTCCGATTTCCCATCCACTCATCAAGATTTTTCTTGAAAAGTGCTAATGAGGAACTTTGCTTGACATAGATGGGTAGCTGCTTGACATAGATAGGTAACTTCCTCCAGCGTATGGGAAGTCTCTGGGACATGAATCTATTCTTCCAGCATGTCCTGTTTATTGTGGTGACAAGGTTTAGGTCCCTAGAGCGTGTAGCTCGGGGGGGATTGAGATTTCTTTAGGTGTAGCATGTCCAACAGCTCTGGATTTAACATAGCTTTATATGTTAGGCAGAGATCTCCTCGGAGTAGGCGATATGCTACAGAGTAAAGCTGGAGTTTTTTGAGACGGTCAGTGTAGGGCATCTGTTTGAGGCAAATAATCTTCCTTGTGAGGCACTTTTGTGGCCTTTCCAGCTGCTGCAGATGTTTTGTGAGGTACATTCTAAAAGGGGCGTTTTACTCTGTAATGGGTTTGAGTGCCAAGTAGAGGGGAACAATGATATTTTTTTTTTTCTGGATGAGAACCCTTTTGTGATGGTGTGCCACATAGAAGGATTTTCTGACTACTGTGGCGATGTGATTATCAAAGGAAAGACTACTGACCACCTGGGTCCCAAGGTCACATTCGGCATTAAGTAGACTGCCATTTATGTGGTAGTTCATGGGGTACAGAGTTTTTATCAAAGGGGATGACAATGCACTTTTTGGTATTGAGCTTGAGGCCATGCCTCTGAAACCAGGCATCTGTCTCAGTGAGGCCCTTCTGTAGGATGTCCACATCATTTGGGGACTTGACTATGGCTCCTAGTTTGCAGTCATCCTGTGAACTTCATTAGCTAGAGGCCTTCTGTGTTGGCCTGTACTTCGGAGAAGTAGATACCAAACAGGAGAGGTCACAGGACTGAACCCTGTGGTACTCCACTTGTTTGAAGTCAGATTTGGAATCTGCAACTTTTACAGTGTGGGTTCTGTCAGTGAGCCAGTTGGCAACCCATCTTGTGACATAGGGATTTATACCTAGTTTAGTGAGTTTAGCTATAATTCCAGAATGGGGATAGTGTTAAAAGCTTCGGCGAGGTCAAGATAGGCTGTGTGAACCACCTTACCCTTGTCTACAGCTTTGGTGACTGTCTCAAAGAAGTCGATCAGGTTTGGAAGGCATGATCTGCCTTTCACAAACCTGAACTGGGTGGGGTCCAGAGTTTGGAAGTTACCAGTGTCTTTGTTTGAGTTCCATGATGATACATTCCATGGCCTTGCAGACCAGGCTTGTCAGGTTAATAGGGCGATAGTTCCCAGGATCAGTGGTGGCTCCCCCTTTGTGGAGTGGGATAACTGTTGCTGTGCGCCATTCAGTGGGCACAAAGCCTGATGTGAGACTATGATTGAACATGGTACTTGGGTGGGGAGCCAGTTCTTCTGAAGTTTATGTAAAACATAGCCTGGGATGTTTTCCGGTCTCATGGATGCTGTATTTTTGGTTATAGAGAGTGCAGCTTTTACCTGCATAGATGTGATTACAGGGACTCTGCATTCTTCCTGTATATATATGGACCCTTTAGGGGGTGAGAGGGGGGTAAAGAGGGGTGAAGTTAGCACTGAACTTATCTACCAGGATGTAGAAAACATTTTTACTATTAGATCGTGGCTAGGATGTGGCCATTTATGATGTATTTATTTTATGGTATAACACAGTATAGTATATATTTTATACAGTTTTTATATATTTTATGTTATGTATTACATCGATACTGAGGTCTAGCGGTGTTATCCATATATATATATATATATATATATATATATATATATATATATATATATGTATTTGTTACATTTGTATATTGTCATCAGTATAACATATATATATTTTTTTACATTATTTATTTTTATGACCAACATCATCTTATTTAGATATGTTATTAGTATATACTCTTGAGTATAAGTTATGTGGATTTTTTTATCATATGTGGATTTTGTACAGTTCCCTTTGTACATTTTTGTTATGTTTTTAAAGTTTTTTTTAAAGTTATTATTGGGTAGCTTTTTGGCGCCAAACAGGCTTTTTAATGAACTAATTAACTGTTATGTGGTTCTGAAGAAGTCTGCTTTTGGCAGATGAAAGCGCTAAACCTGGTATTTCCTTTTGGAGCTCCGTGTGATTTTTTATTTGCTTTATATTAAACAAGTTTATATTGCCTACGTGGTTTCTGATTTTTGGAATTTTACTCTTGGATTTGGACTTTCACTTTTGCTCGAGCTACTGGGATCACTGTTTGGCCATTTGTTTCTGTTCTTTGGGCTACCAGGATGTTGGCAATATCAGTTGGTTCTGTAATTTTCATGTCGTTGTGCTGTAACTTTGAGCAGATCTAGGTGTTGCCATTGAGATTCTTGACACCGCTATAGAATGCTTTGTGGTTGCCCTTAGAATTAGTGGCGATTTTGTTTTCATATCTAGCTTTGGAGGATCTTATAAGGGATCTCAGCTTCTTACTGAGGCTGACTAGGGAGCTCCTCCACTCATGGGATTTTACTCTCTTGCAATAGTTTCTTCCTTCTGTTGTAGAGTTTGTTTATGGCAGGGGACCACCAGATTCGCTTCCTTTTTTTGGAGGATAGAGGCTTGGTTCTGTTTGGGATAGCACGATCCATGCACTCATGTAAGTGCTTATAGAGTGCATTTGTGTAGGATTCAGCAGTTGTAACTGTATTGCCCGTCTGCATGGGTGTCATGAAGTTTTCCACTTCTGTCTTAAGAAGCATGAAGTTGGCTTTGGAGATATTTTTTACCGTGGTTTCCTTAATGGTTGGTGGGGGCAGGATGCAGCTATCTAGGATGATTAGCTTGTGGTCTGATCTGACCAACGAGGAGGTGACTTCAGATGTGGAACACTGGTCGCTCATGTTGGTAATGACTAGGTCTAGGATATTGTTGCCCCTGGTGGCAGACCTCTCAACCGTCCCGAATTACTGGGTATTTACCAAGTTTTGAGGTCCCAATAATGGGGTGCCACGATTTCCGAGTGGCACCCCATTATTTCCGATTTTTCAATCTATTTTTTAATGTTCGCACTTTCAGAGCTGACGTCATCACGTGTGCGATGTCAGCTCCATCAGCCTGTTGTAATTAAGCTACACTTCTGTTTGAATACTGCCGTTCGGGCAGAACACAGGATCTCTAAGTCGGGCGTGAATACAGGAGGATTTCTTTACTTTTAATTGCAGAGGATTTCTTCTAAGCCATGTGTCTGTTTCTGAACACTTAACTCCAAAGCTAGATTTCTAAGCCACGCACATGTTACTTAACTGCAGAGCCAGACAGAAGGTACCTAATTAAACTGTTACTGAACGCAGGATTTAGGATTTTCTTATAAGGGATGTTTAAAGCCAGCAAATGAGTGTGATATGCATATATGTGTGCTTTTTTTACAGCACAGAAGCAGAAGTAGTTATTTCTTGTCCTAGTTGGCCTTGTCCTTTGGTCAGCAACCATTTTCTAGGAAAAAGCTGAAATTTAATTTATGACCAGATGTGTTGTATGTTTTTTTTCTGGCATAAGAAGGCCTTTTTTCCTACTAATGTTTAATCAGTATGTCTTTCTGCCATAGCTTAGTTAACAGGCAAGCTACTGTAAAGTACTGAGTCTACAGACCTGGTGATTTAAACATGCATAATGTTTTGTGCAGCAGTTTGAAGAAAGCTGTTTTCTATTGAATATAAACATTTATGTAAATATTGTCAATAACATAAACATGCAATTACACAGTCATTAACAGAGTTGTATTTAGCGAGTAGTATTGACCATAAACACTAAATGATGGCCATTTAAGTTTGTCTTCCTGTCTTTCAGGAAACTGCTGATTTGGCTTAGTGGTATGTTGCTCTGACTGTAGTGCACTGCACTGGGTCTGGGTTCATGCACAGGGGTCTGGGTTCAAGACTTGGCAATGAAATGCACGGAGGTAACACAGCATTTTATGCAAGCAACTTTCCAAAATTATACAAGCAATGTTTAAAATGTGTCCCTGGTTTTTGGCCTTTTGCCCCCCCCCCCCCCCATTGAAAGTAAGTGCAAGAAGCTGTGCAACATGCCTATAGCTTACAGCACTGTGATTCTATATTTTATATATATATTGTGTGTAGAAGTAGACTGTTATCATGGAAATGTTCTGATTAAGGCAGTTTTGTCATTATTGGTGCATGCATTTTGCTTCATTGCCAACCGCAAAAATGTTCAAACAATAAATTTAAAATGCAATTGTGTGTGGAAGTAGACTGTTATCATGGAAATTTTCTGAATATGGCAGTTGTCATTACTGGTTCATGCATTTTTTGTTTAGTTACCTACTGGAAAATGTTTAAACAATAAATTTAAAATGTAGTCTAACTTAAGACTAACAAGTGTGCTGCATTATACAAGGAATATAATTTAATAAAGTCAGGAAGGTGTATCAAAGAACACATGTATGTTTCTTGTTTTGTGGGCAAGGGGCCTCTGATTTGAGAACAGCCCAAAGGTAATCTCTACCCACCACTGGCCAGATGTATTTTCTTTGGATGTGGTGTGGGTTTCAGTACTGTTTCAATGAATGTAAGGGTTTCAAGGGCAGTGAAGTTTTAATGGCAAGTCCATTTTCATTGTGAGACAGTATTGCTTTGTTTAGCAGATATCTATTAGTGTTTGTGCACTGTGCTATAAAATGTAAAAAAATAAAATCCAAATAATCATTGTATAAGTAAAACAGCATGCACACATTAGTGTTTATGGCAAATGGGGTGAAATAGCCAGGTGATGGGACACTGGAATGGCTGCAGGGGGACTCTGGTGCTATATTTTAGTTCTGTTCTTCAGTTTGCGTTTGAAAGTTGGTATCCCACAATTCCAGTGGAGTGGGCAGGGTTGTGTAATTATGTATGAAAATTTTGTTAATCAGCGTACAGATTTGTACCTATGTTTCACGGGCCTTGTCCAGATTTTTGATGTTTCCAGGTTGAGAGGTATGCCTGGTGGGGGTGTGGATAAATTGATCCAGGGCATTGGAATTTATGAATTCCAGAAAGCGTTGAGTGAAGGAATTGGTGCATGAGTAGTTTTCCCAGTTAATGGTGGGGTAGTTGAATTCGCCCATTATTAGGGTGTTTGGTTGAACCCTAATATTTTCCAGTATATCAAGAAAAGAGGAGTGGGAATCCTGGGACATGGTGGGGGATCTGTAGCAAGCTAAAATTTGGATTGCAGTTTTGCCCAGAGTTAGTTGCACTTGGATAACCTTGGATGCATTATGCTGTGCAACTAGCTTGGAGGTGTGGATACCCTTAATGGATATGGACACACCTCTGCCTTTGGTGTTCTGGTCCAGGCTAGATGGCCGAAAAGTGTGGTTTGAGTTATAGCCTGGTAATGCAGGCGTGCTGTCTCAAGCCTTGAACCAGGTCTCGGTCACTGCACAGATATCAAAGGAGTGCCTCGAGTGAGTGCATTTTGAGATTTAGACTTCTAGCATTAAGTAGCATTACCCTCAGTTTTTGCTTGCCTATTCCTGTTATGGTGGTGAATTTGTCATTTGAACCTTGCCTAAAAAAGGCACTATAGGGGCGGCAAGACTCTTAGCCAGTATCTGGAATCCCAGGGGCGATAGGTGTAGGCCATCCCTGGCAAAGCATCGTGGTCTGTCGACCATGCCATCCCAGGCAGACAGATACTGGATCCCCTTAGAATGACACCAGAAGCTTAGCCAATTGTTGAAGTCTATCATTTTGTCCTTGTCAACTGTACAAAGCAAATGAATAAAGACTGCAGAAAAAAAAACCTGTCTAAATGTAGATTGTAATACCCAGAGTAAAGTTCAAGCCTGTGTTCTGACCATTTTGTGTCATATAGTGCTGTACATTCCGCCCTCTTGAAGAACGAGATGTATGGGTAAGGTAGCTAACATACTGGCCAGATATCCATGTGTGTAAATTCCAGTTTTTAAGGTACATTATCAATAAATGTAAAGTAGGATTGTGCTTTGGTAAATCTGTTCAAAAACTGTGCAGTATGGCTGTATTCATTGCATGTGTGTTCTAATCTGACACCGGTCAACTGTAAAAAGGTAAATGAATAAAGACTGCAGAAAAAAATGTATGATAAATGTAGTGCAATACTCACAGTAAGGTTTAAACCTGTGTTATAGCCATTTTAGTCAATGCTGTATATTCCTCCCACTCCAAGAACAAAGTATATGGGTAAGGTAGCTCACATTCTGGGTAGATAACCATGTGTGTAAGTGTCAGATTTTAAGGAACAGTATCAATAAAGTTTAAAGCAGGACAGTGCTTTGATAAGTAATCTGTTCAAATAACTGTGCAGTGTGGCTGTATTCACTGCATGTGTGTTCTAATCTTACACCAGTCAACTGTTAAATTAAGTGCACATTTTCCCTGCAGTCACAGCTTGTGGGTTTTAATTCTATGGCAGCCAACTAAGACATCACTGGCCATCTAGTCTACTTAATGTACACGAACATACCAGTCAACAGTCATGATTTTTCGGAATGTAATGACTAGTGCCCTACAAGTCTGGTCCTTGATTAGCAGATTATTAATTGGAATGCAATTTATTGGCAAATCCATTTACAGAACACCTTGGTAGTAATGTATGAGCACACTGCAGTATATGAAACGGTTCACTGTAGTTGTGTACCTGCATGTGTTAGTACTTGGCCCATACTGTCCCATACTAACAACCGGTTGAGAGGGTATGTACATGCAACATCATCTATACAAGAATTGGAGTCACTGTACTCACAACTGACACTGCACACATGTAGAAGTATGTATTATTGGTCTGTGTAGTAATATCACTTGCAAGGTCAATAATGATTTTTTTCTCTCTCCCCACTCATCTTTAATTTATTAATGTTTATTATTATGATTTGATATTAATATATTATTTTAAAGTAACTTATGTTGGTCTTATGGGTTATTTCATACTGGTTTTCTATTAACATACTTACTGTTATATTATTTACTGTTCTGTTCTTCATAATATACCTTACTATGTATTGTGATTAATTAATGCTATTTTCCATTATGTTAATACTAACATTTGCTTGGTTATTACTTGTCTTATGTTTAATTTACTATAGCGTGAAAAGGTAGGCCAGTTTCAGGTGATCCACCTACCTTGGCTCCTCCGCATGGCACCGGGTCCCAGCATGTCTGGGCTGCAGCCTGGAGGTGGAGGGGGTGATTTGTCACCCCTCAAGAACTGCCAGGTATGGTGCTGCAGGGTGCTCTGCTGAACTGTCAGTGCATGCCTGTGCCAGATGGAGAGCATGCTTGCCATCTTGCTGGGGCAGCTTCAAAGTGGATGCTAGCCTCCACCATTGCCATCACAGGGGCAGTGAAGGAGCAGTGCTGAACGTCCCATGGGTGAGGACGTGAGTTCACCCTGCTACCATGTGGATGCTCATGGGTCTGGGATTCCACAACACCCTCCACATCCAAGGTGTTCACCTTCCTCTTGTCACATACCAACCCTGTCTGCTGTCTTGTCTGTTTGCAAAAGCTTCCTTAACCTTCCTAACTTACTTTCCCACATGTACCTATGTCCCATTCCCCAACATTCCACTCACCAAAAAAACAAAAAAAATGTGCACCTGTCCCCAAAATAAAATTGTCCCATACATAGCGCTCCATTTCAGATGTATCCACTGGACACACTTAATTTGGTCCAGTTGGCTTGACAATGCAGTTATGTTGTTGTCACCTCTATCTCGGGATGACAGTCCAAATTCAGCTAAAAAATCTGTGAAAGTGCACAGTTGTTGCTGTTGAAGAAATGGATAACTATGGTTTCCTACACCCATCCCAGACATCCCTACCTGCCATTCACTATGTTTTCTCTCTGCTTCCACCTCTTTTTACCACTGTCCTATCTCTCCGTTTTTCTCTTCTGTAAAGATTTTTTTGTGCGACACATCACTTATCAATACTAAATAGTCCTATACTGATGTATGCTTTTGGAACAATATTAATCCACATTCAAAAAGTACACCTGCACCCTATTTCAAACCCACGACCATCGCACCTGCAGAATAGTGGATCATCCCACCAAGATAAACAGGTGCTAAGAACACAAAGTGTTTTAAGCAAAACATACTAATGCTGAAGTCCCCCTCATTAAGTGTGTTTAAACTGTGCTGTGCAAAGTGCCATACCATGCAAACCAGCTAACAGATAACTAGAAAAATAGTACTGTAATTGGCACTCTAGTACACAAATTCATCACTATAAAGGCACACACATAAGGTTAGAGGTTAGATGTAAGTGAAGTTTCTGATAGCAGGTAACCCTGCAATTATGTCTACAACATGTAAGAATACACTTGATAAAACATTAATGGAAAATAGGATTTTAATTGGGACTCTGGTATACAAATACATCACTCTAAAGCCATACACATGATAATAGATGTAAGTGTGGTATTTAACAGCAGATAACTGTGGAATGAAACTACAACAAATAAAAATGCACCTGCTGTAATAGTGACTCTCTAGCTCCGTCTGTAAAATGCATTGAAAATATTACTTTTCGGTACACATGGTCCTGGGTTCAAGTACAGCTGCGTCTATGAATGAAAATACATGTATGTGGCTGTCAATATTATAAAGTGTGAGATGTATGTTTGTCTCCTCACCTATTTATCTACCCAAAGCAGTAAAGTTGGAATATCTGCATCTATATAATAGACATCAAAGGCCTACAGATAGGACAACTCACACCCACTCCTAGTGCAACACTATAAAGTGCAAAGAATGTCAGGTAATGCAGTAGTCTGAATTTCCAGAGGCTGCTGAAGTGTGTACTGAAATTGTGGCCCAGTAAAATTACACTGCAGCCCACAATGTTTTGCTGGTGTTATCAGACAACCACAGCTGCACAAGTAACATACATATATAGAGGATGACCTAGACACAAGGGGTGCCAAAACACACTCAACAGGGGACTACCATGACATAATGTGTGACTTAGCAGTTGTCCAACTGTGTGACGTCATGGTTAATGTACACCTACCCTTGATCTAGGAGACCCCAATCATTTTGCCTTACACTGTTTGTTTTACTGATGCTGTTGGCTGACCGACTTGCCTAACACAAGCATCTTACTTCCCTAAGAAAATTTGAGGAAGAGGTAAACAGCAACCCATGTTGCACTATGATAGGCTAATACGTCCAAATATCTCAAATAATCAGCGACCAAGAAAGATGAGTCAAAGTAAATAAATTCAACAAAATATTCACTTCTAATACTATGTTATGACAACAAAAAGAAAAAAAATCAATTTAAAATTCAAGTTCATCAAGCGCTTTCATCTCTGTATTCAGAGACTTTATCAAGATAAGATTAAAATAGATGTTAAAGATCTATATACTTCGATCCCCCATGACATTGAGGTGGAATGGGTATGTATTTATTAAAGAAGGGGGTGCCTCAGGCTAGTATCAATGCATATGCACAGTTATTTGATTTGGTATTAAGGAACATTTGTATTTCCTTTGAGAATGAGTTTTTTTAAACAGACTGTGGGGGTGGCTATGGGATCTCCTTGCAGGGGCCTATATGCTAACATGGTCATGCTGCTGTGGAAAAATAAATTTTTGTTCAACTCACCTTTTTATTCCCACTGCAGGATGTATGTGCAATTTTTATTTATTTATTTATTTTTCTTGGACGACATTTTTATATTTTGGGATGGACCTGAAAATATAATTTCCATGATAAGTCTTTTCATGGGTTTAAATGTAACACTACTGAGACATCTGGGGACACTGCTTGTCACTGCATGCTACTTGCCCTGTGTGCAACTAAGTATTGAAGTTAATTCCATCATGGTTTCCAGGAAGGTAGTCATAGTATTTGCACAGTTATTCTGCAGTTGCACACCACTCAGGCAGTGGGTACTGCGATGACTGCATTCTTTACAAGGTAATTGTAACAAGAGGGGAGTCCTCTGAATTCCTGGTGCCTGCCTACTACAACTGCTGGTCACACCACAACTACTCTCTCTCCTGGGATACCATGCTTCTACACTTTGTCTCTCACCAAAAGCAAAATGTTAGTAACAAACCCCACATGAACAGCAGACCATAGCCTTTTCATCCACATAATTGTCTCCTGTCATGCAAGGCTGTGTAGGCTTGACATACCCTTTTCCAGATAAATGCCTCTAGTAGCAGTCAGAGCAATCATTACAGTTTGGCATATATTATGCCTTGTATTCCAGGGTGGTTAGGATTTCAGTAGGGTAATGAGTGGATGGTGAGTCGAAGCACAGCTGCAGTGTCACAATATGATCATCATCTGGTGATAGACAACCAAGGTTGCTTGAGCAAGCACCGCAGTGGCAGTGATCCCTTTTAGGTGACAATTTTAAGTAATTCATGCAGCCTGACCTTCAACAGCTTCATGGTGCATGTCTGTGTGCCATGGATCTGAGGCATACTGCAGAGGAAGTGGCCACCTTTGGCCAAAGTGTGTGTACCCACACATGTTCTACATATGTCATGTAACCAAACATGTCTGTGTTCCCACATCATGTCACACAATATCCAGAGTGCTGTCTGGTTGCTTGGCAGGCAGTGTAGACTAGCAAGGCCAGAGTAATGACTGCAGAGTTGAACAAGTTCTCTGTGCATGCACAGAAATCCATATCTTCACTGCAAGGAGTGTCTACAGACTGTGTTTTTGAGGCCGTCAACCCCAAGGGTGTAGTAGCATGATCGTAGATTTACTGGAGTTGTACATTGTTACTTTTGTAGGTATGCTATTATGACCATGCCTAATCACGGGATTGTTGTTAATCCAAGGGCCATATGCCGGGCAAAGAAGCATTGTACTCAGCCATATTATGGCACACTGTCAGGTGCTGTGTTACATTAGGAGAACTACATAAAAGTGATAACATGTTACATTTCAGCATCTGTCAGGCTACTGCCTAATGAAGGCTTGCTGTGACGTACACACAATGAAGACTGTATTGCTAATGGCATTATCACTGACCTCTGAGATGTGGACAGTGTCCCTGCCCCTATATTGCTATGTCACGCAAACAAAACCTGTGGGAGGTGTGATTATATAACAAACCTTTATTCTGTACTGCCTCACACACCAGTCAGCACATATGACAATGAGCAGTCTAACAACATGCACACCTCACCATATACTCCACCCACACTGACATCACACACAATGGCATGTGTGGAGCTCCTTACCAAAAGCATACGCTAAGAACAGGCATCTCAGAAACCCAATTGCAAGCTTAGTACACATACTCCTACCTCTACAGAACACAGTACACATAATAGTGCATACAACACTGTCTTACCGGTCAAACACCTGAGGCAAAACACAGACTCAACACTATTATTCAAGGTGATTACATCATGTGACACATGGATGTCCCTCTCGCCAGGCTACACATGGAAAGGTCACAGCTGTCTGTGAGGTTCCAGGATATGCCATACCACACATGCATGCAGGTCTGTCAACATCAGGTGGCGTTATGCCAACATCATAGTTCCTGCTGGTGTGTACAACTTGAGACATACCTCAATGGACTGTATGCAGACACATGTCTGAGCCTGCAGAGTCTGTTTCTAGTGTGTTTGTTCATAGCCTTCAGCTGCACTACACCTTCACCTAGGATGATGGCTCAATACACACAAAAAATGATTGAAATCAATAATTGGCTTATTGTCCGTTGTCATTTTAAGGGAACCCAGTAAATGTTAGCCTGGGATGACTTGCACAACAGACCTCAATGCTTTGCCACATATGGTCATCTCTCACCCCTCGGAGTTTGTGTTGTGGTCAAGGCTGCTGACATCACCATAGTGCATCTTATAGGTGGTGTCTCATGGGAAAATATTACATAGAGGAAATGCCATTCTCAAACAATATCACAGTTATGCTGGTACATGCTAGGGATGCCAAAACTAAACTCTACTCTCTGAAATGTGTCCCCACCTTGGAAGATGCAAACATTTGCACAGTTACTCTGGTACAAGACTGTGGACAGCACCACAGCCATTTCAGGCTACACGTCCTTCCACATGTTCAGAATTCACACTAAAAAGTGTGCCAGTTAATGCAGGTGGTGTATCCATTGTCATTAAAGATAGATACACATCTAGATTGGTTAAACAGTGTGCTTCCCTGGAGACACTGTAGGTGCTATTCCGTGTTGGTAGGCCACCTAATGAAGCCATTGCCAGCTACAGGGGCAACTCCATGAATCAGAACACCTGTTGTGCTTACTTGAATCTACCTATGTCTATCAAGCTACATCACAACACCATGTGTGGTGTGACTTTCACTTACTGCCAACTGTGTTGGTATTTTATGCTCAACCTCACTTGGACAAAGTTTATTCCATGTCCTTAACTACCATGCCCTGACCCAGTGGAGTGACAACCCCACAAGGGGAGCTAATGTACTGCATCAGGTGCCTACCAGTATGTGTGACCACTGTTGTACCTGCACTGTGAGGTCCTCCATGGTAGCATCTACTACAAATCAGTCTCCTTACATGCAAGACTCGCACCTGAACCCACCTTCAACAAAAACAGTGATAAACTTCAACAAAGTGAAGGATAACCTGCTGTGGGATGGTATAAATAATGTGACTGCACCTCCACCCTCAGATGGGACAGGTAAATATGGAGACTTCTACAACAATGTTTTATTCAACCACCTGCACAACTGCATAGACTCAGCTGTAGTGGACAGGAGGACAAGAAACACCTCATGGCACAGCAAACTGTGAGCTGTCATTCAATCTTTCCAGTTATATCACTCTTCTACAAGTGGGTATTCATGAACATATACTTGTTCAAATATTTGTGGCTGTAACCCCATGCAAATGTATCATTTCCATCAGTAACAGCAATGTTCCTGGTAAGTAGCATATTATTAGCAACACCTGCTGAACATACTCAAGGGTGATAGACCTAGTTGTACAGGCCTGGCCACACAAGTTTTCACCTACTTTTAACATGTAGATCACCATGTCTCCCCAGTAGTAAGGGTAGTATATCATGCTCATGTCATAAGTGAGGGCACTGTCACCCAGTAATGATGTAATTATAATCTGTGTACTGTACCCTCAGCATGGAATTATTTCACCGCAATGGACATTTTCTCCTGTGCCTTTGCAAGCACCAGTGGCAGTTGCACACAACACAAAGTTTCCTCACAAGGAAACTTCAAGTCCCCCTTATCTGTCCTATGGAGATTGTGTGCAATAACTGTCATTGTAGCTTGTGTCATAACTGTCATTGCAGCTTGTGTCATATAGACTACTCCAAAGTGATCTCTGTCTTGCATACAGAGCAATGTCTAACCCTGCTGTATTGGAAATGCTGCATACCAGTAGTTGGAATGGTACCTATATTACTCGCTGTAAGGACATTACCTGGCATGTGACATTACTAATACATGCTGGTGGGGGAGATATGTTTACCACACTTTCACAAACTGTTGAAGCAGACTCCCACCTGTTGGCAAACATTGTACCTCATTGGCCCTCCTCAGATGCAGTCTATATGATTGCCTGGATGACTGTCATATCACCACAGGGCTTCTGCATGTGTCCCTTGTGGACCAGGGCAATATGTGCTGATTGTGTAAATAAGGGTAAGAACATGAGGATTTTATGGGACCTAGTCCCATTAGGCTACTAATGTATAATGATCCTATGATACCATACACTGATGTAAAATGCTCTAACACACACACACACACACACACACACACACACACACACACACACACACACACACACACACACACACACTGTGAGAATAGTACCACTATCAAGTAATATGTACAGAACATTGCACAGCAGACACAGTCCAAGTTGGCTGCAATTGGATTAGAACACCTACCTATCTAATTGTACACACTACAGATCACAGTACTTAACATATGCGCCACACCTCAGGTGTGCTATTAATATCTCTTTAGGCAATGTTATGGTAGATGACATCAGCAGGCCTTGTTCTGGTGAGGACTTTGCAGGTGCAAGTCACCTGCTACAACCAATATACTGCAAAACCCAACATCTTTCTAAGTCAGTGTGGTGATCATATTTATTTTGTAGTGAGATGAACATAACACACAAACACTCTGGACTGGAGTGAGATTAGAACCCCTACCTATCTAGTCTTGCACACTACAGATCACAATATTTACAGCACTCACCATGGCTGAAGTCTGAAATTACAATGGCAGTTGGTAGTGTTAAGGTACATGACATTAGCAGGCCTTGTGGAAGTGTGGGGTTTGGAGGCTAGCAGCACTTGCAAGGGCCAAAAAATGCAGGCCCATTGAAATTTGGAAGTCAATGTGCGATTCCAATTGGTTATGGAGGGAGATGTGCGTACACCCACACAGACTCAGCAAGTGGGCTGGAGTGAGATTAGAGCCCTTGCCTATCTAGCTTTGCACACTACAGATGTCAGTATTTACAGCACGCACCATGGCTGATGTCTGTTTTTATATGTGACTGCAGGCGAATTCTAGTGGAGTATATACGAAGCTTCTGTTGAACAGCATGTGGGAGCTGCAGTATGATATTGCTTCTCAACTGTTCTCTGCATCTAGTAGTCTAGCAGTCAGGTAACTTTTTTTTTTATCCCAGCTATGTGGCTACAGTAGCTATTTTGGCCATGTGTGGCTGTTTGCATTTTTGAATGGGCAAGCTTGTGGGCCAAAACAATGTGCCCTGTCAATGTGTGCGTAGACAAAATGATACATAACACCATCTGTTGGTATCTATATATATATATATATATATATATATATATATATATATATATATATATATTGGGGTGCTGTAGGGAAGTGCATTATCTACTGTTGAGCCCTTACATTTGGTCCTTGAGCAACATTATACTGCAGCTTTAATCCCCATTATTAGCGTATGTAGGACAATACAGAGAAACAATAAAAAGTGCAATACATGCCAGCAATTCACATCATCCAAACAAAAGCATATACTAAACAAAGGTTCAGCTGGAAAGTCTGTTTATTGTACAAAAGTAATTAAGCGCTTTCCTCCCTCTCACCAGGGGACTTCATCAGAATGACAATACAATAGGACAATACAGACCTAGACAGACATACATATCCGTAGTTAACAGGGACGTAACTATACATGGAGGTGTGTGTGTGTGTGTGTGTGTGTGTGTGTGTGTGTGTGTGTGTGTGTGTGTGTGTGTGTGTGTGTGTGTGTAATATAATAAATATATAGTGTGTGTGTGTGTGTGTGTGTGTGTAATATATATATATATATATAATACAGACAGATATGTATCTGTAGACGTATCTATATATAACAAGTCATTTTGAGTGGGGAGCAACAGAATGGCGTTCTGCTAAGTGTATGAGCATGCCCAATGGGATTTTTGATGGTTATAAGCAGACTCCAACCCACATCTACCTGTACTCCAGTCCAGGTTTTGTGTGCTACACAAAATGACATCTGTCCCTGTTTCTGCACTGCTGCATGTCACTAAACTTGGTTATGAGACTTTCTTCAGTTGTGTGATGTAATTAATGTCTCAAAGGTTAATATTACACCACACACTGACAGTCTGTAAAACAAAAAGTAATGCTAGCTGACATCCAAAGTATGTGGTAACTTCTAGATTAGAACCATGAATGTCATCACACAAGCTAATCACCCTAGTCCTTTGAGCCACACAAGCTGATTGACAGACAGTGATCATTCATCACACAATCAAGTGCATACATACGTATATTGTTATTCCTGTGCTAAGTAAGATATAGAAAGTATGATCAATTTCTGTGCTACTGTCCTTAAGCTGCCTGGCATGCTGATATACCATTGATGAGTTTGTTACAGCAGTTACAAGGGAACACTGCTGTATTGGTGGTGGCAGAACACCACCACATGTTTTGCTGGGATACACATTAGTCTGACTATCATGTTCCTGCACTGTCTAACATCACCCTTGGCAGATGTACCAGTAATTTGTTGCAGTAGGACTGCATGACTGTTTCATGCATGAGGCCTAATGAATACGCTTGGAAATAAGGTCTTATCTTTAGTCCCATTGGATGTAATTTCTGTCCAAGTAGCCCACTATATTTACTTGCATAATGTACCAGATCCATACATACAATGCCACATGAGCAAGAGGGAGTGTATAAATACTTGGGAATTGATGAAGGATCAGCAATAAAACATGAACAAATGCAGGATCAGCAATAAAACATGAACAAATGCGAATAAAGCTCAGTAAGGAGTACTTTAGAAGACTTAAATTAATCCTGAAAACAGCATTGACATCTAGGAACAAGATCCAAGCCATAAATCTGTTTGCTCCTCCTGTCCTAACTTATAGTTTTGGAGTGATTGACTGGCCCCAAAAAGTGTTGGATAGACTGGATATTAAAACAAGAAGGATACTTCATGCTTCCCAATTGATTTATAAAAATCAGTATATACCAAGATTATTAACTCCATTTTCCTCTAAGCAGCTAAAATAATATTGTAACTAGTCACATTTTCTTTTGCTAATTGTTTAAAACCTTGTTTGTAACAACTCACATACTTGTCTGCCAATTGTTAATACTCTGTATAATTTAATTGCCTGAGGAGCTTTTTTTTTCTATCCAGGTCTCTGCTTGTAAGATCCTATAGCTGATTGTTACTACTATGTTACTAAAATTTAATTGTTTTCTAGACCAGAGGAGCTTTTCTCCCTGGGTCTCTGCTGAAAATGAGCCAAAAGCTCAGCCAGACTAACCTGGTTAACAAATGTAAAATAAATAAAATATATTCCCTGTTCTGAAGGAGAGATGGGCCTCCTTGAAATTGATTACACATATAGATCAACAATTGTGTGACTCTACACACATTTACTGACCCCACAAGATCCAAATGTAGTGAAAGTTTTGAAACCTGAGGAGAATAAATCTAAGATGACATCTCTGCTTAATTTAGCAGAAGCATATTGACGTCAAGCAGAAATGGAAGTCAAACCAGAAGTAGATAAAAACCAGGCAGCAACTGAATGTGCCAAAAAACAAAAGAAAGAATATAATGTGAAGGACCAGATGAGTAGGCAAGAAATGTGGAAAAAACATAAATATAGTTGCAAGTATAGAAAACTTCTGGAAGGGCCTCATGTTGATCAAGAATGAATGCAGGAATGGTTAAGGAGAGGTGAATTCACATCAAGAAATGAATGGTTAATACTGGCAGCTCAAGATAGTGGGCTACGTGGTTTACAAAGTCCATTGAACATGTGGGAGAAAGACATATGTAGGTTTTGTAAAACCAAATTGGAAATGGTCACACACCTTATTGCTGGTTGTGGCTCACTAATGGCAGAGGGGCTATATATACCGAAAGGCATAATAATGTGGCAATACTGTTACATGGGAGATTGTGCAAACATTATGATATCGAAGTGGCTGAAAAACACTGGAAACATGAGCTACAAAGAATCATAGAAACTGAAGTTTATGTTGCATGAGATCACCCAATACCAACAGTTCAAAAGATAGATGCTAGAAAACCGGATATAGTGGTCCAAGGAAAGAAGACAAAAGTAGCATTGATCACTGAAATTGCCACACCTAGTGACTACAGTGTCTTGCGTACAGAGACACAGTCAAAATACCTTGATCTGCAGGCAGAAATGAGAGCCATCTGGAAGAAAGATAGCCAGACAGTTCTAATAGTAGTAGGAGCAACTGGTCTTATAAAGAAATTACAGTCGTATTTAGATATGTTACCAATTCGTGTAACACTGTACGGATTGCTGAAGGAGTCCTTACTGGGCACATTGCGGGTGCTGCGAAGAGCACTTTTGGCTGGCTTCAAAGAGTGAAACAATACTAATTTCATGAACTTTAATCATACTTTGACTTGGGAATGGGGTCAAATCCCATCATGGTATTAGAAACCCAAAAGACTTGGAGAAATTAAAAATGGCAGAAACCATATTATAATCCTTACCGAGTACTGTGGAGGTTATGGACTTACCTTGCAAATGCAGCAGCTGACACAACTGTAGTTCAGGGCTGACTCTGATGCAAGCAGTACACAGCCAGTACATGAGTAGATACTGGATGTGTGGGTTGCCTGCCATCATTTTTAATTGCTCTATGTGAGTAGGGGAAGGTGTCAGTCCCTAGGGTGCTAGGTTGTCAGTGAATGTGCTATGTATTGCCTCTTAGCTAAAGCCAGGGCATACTGAGCCTGCCTACAGGAACATCTGTAGAGGGTACCTCCTCAGAGTCGTCCTGTAGCTGTGGTGACCTAGGTGGTGGGGGGGCTGTGTATCCTGTCCCTTTTCTGATCCTGCTGCAGCTGTTTACACAGAATCATATTGTGTATCATAGCACATACTGTGAATATGTGCACATGTGGCTGGAGAATACTGCAAGGTTCCACCAGGTATATCTAGGCACCGTAACCGTGACTTCAGCAGCCCAAACACATTCTGTATGATGTTCCTAGTTTGTGTGTGCACCTCGTTATGGCATTCCTCTGTAGGTGTGTGTGTGCATTTCTGATGGCTGTCATCCACGGTTCCCGGGCATAGCCAGCATCCCCCCAGTTAATGGCCATGTGGGATGTCCCCCCTAGCAAACATCTGGTACAGCTGTGATGTGTGCCAGATATGGAAATAGTGATAACTGCTAGGGCTGACAGCACACACATCCAGGATAATCCCCTGGGCATTGCACATGTCCTGGCAGTTGGAGTGGTACCCCTTGAAGTTAACATAGATTCTATCCTGCTCACCAGGTGGAGCCTTGATGTGTACATGGGTACAATCTATGGCACCCAGTACCTCCAGGGTAGTGTTCTACCCTTGTCTCAAGGGAAAGGGGAAAATATGTACTCACTGGCATGTGGTAGCATAGCATCCAGGAACTGGTAGAGTATCCGGGATGCAGATGCCTGTGACATCCCCATCCTGTCCACAGTTGGTCTTTGAAATGTACCTGTAGCTAGTATCCTAAGGGGCTACACTTACCTTTGTTTCCACTGGGATAGGTTCCCTTCTGTTGGCTCTGGCTTGAGGTTGGCAGAGTGTAGTGAGTTCTTGTAATATGTCCCTGTCCACACTGTAGTGCTCTACAATCTCCAGCTCATGTAGCTCCTGGAAGGTTACCCAGGTCCTGAACACTCTTCTCCTTCTCAGCCCAGGCCTGTTGTCAGCAGCACCAGCAGCTCTGACTTTAGCCACTAGCACATACAGATGTAGCAGACCTGCCGCAGCTCCTAGCAGTATCTCATTTAAAATTCCCAAGTGTATACTCCAGTGGTCGAGAGTATTGGGGGGAAAATCAGAATGTAAGATTTATGCATACTTTATACAGGTCTGCTGTAGGTCCAGCATGTGTGATTGGCTAATTATTATGCATTTCACCTGCCTAGGTTGTAATTATCATTTGCTGGCCCTGCTTTATTGTATGCCATCGCTGTTTGCACCATGGCATGCAGCATAGCTCCTGCAAAAGTCAAAATCAATAATTGAATACGTCTGGTTTTAATTACTTGCTACCTACATCATCACTATTATCTGGGTGGTCTTTTTCACACAAACATGCTCAACTATATGGAGCGCTGCACAAACACTCGCACTGGGAATTTAAAAAATTCTTAAACTAATGGGACACACCCCAAACTGGCATCCACATCCAGTGGAAATATCAACAAGGTGTAAGAGCCTACATGAAAGGGATTTGAGGGCCCAGTTGCTCCTTTTACCGATTCAGCAAATTCACTTAATTTGCATACATATCCATGCTGACAGCCTGGTAATACATGACCTAGGCAACAGCACCAATGCAGCATTTTATAGACCCCACACAACGTCCTATAATGCATTTCTGACAAATATTATAAAATACTTTTTATTCCTTTATTTTATTTTTTTTTTTAATTAGGCATGTTTGCGCAGAAAAAAATGTATATTTTTGCATATTTCCTTGCAGTTTCAGACATCCACAATGTATATTTCACACAATGTATTGTGATCTAACTATTTTAAGTCCATATTTGTGGACTTTTACATCCCCTTCTTCCATGTACACTCCTTTATGCGGAAAGTTGCTGCATACACTACAGACATGGACAACAGGGTCTACACAGATGCCTTTCTGCTTGTTGGATCACTTCACCTGTGTCATTTGCATAAGATTCACCTGCTTATGATGTAATTTGTATTACACAGAAATGTTATTGTTTGCATGTGATTGTGCACCTCTGAGCAGTGCTTACTGAATCTAAAACTGTTTGTGCTCATGTACACATCACAGGGTGACACATACACAAAAAAAAATCATGTAGTCTTTAATGAATTCCCCTGGTTGTATAGTTTCTTCTTTACTAAAATATGTACAAACTCTTTCACTGTTTTTTATATGGCATATTTTCCTTTACTGGTATGATTTTTTATGGAGGTTACTGATTAATAAAATTGACATTCTACTTTCCTATTACACCATGCTTTTTGTACTTTTATAACTTTAACTTTTTCATTCACTAGACCAGCCCAAGGATTACCATAATAATGATAATAATGTATCACTATTTTTATGCCATTCTTTCCTTTCATTTTCTATTGGATTATTTATTTTCCATAAAATATTTTTTTTGATAATCTCTCTACTTCATGTAAACAAACTTTTCCTCTTGAATTTTTAACATATATTTGTACTTTAGTAAATTTACTATTGACTTTTCATTTTTTTATCATTTTTCACAAACAAAACTGTATACAGCATAGACAATTGGGCTCATTTAATCCTAAAGCTCCATATTTCTTGTCCATGTATAAGACTCCTTAAGTGGATTCAACCTTGAACCCCATATAAAAATGTATTTTCCATAGATTAGCTAGTGCCTGAATGTTGCCAATAAATATGCAATCTTTCCCAGTATAACTGAATTAATAAAATGAACCTTTTTATTAAATAGTCTATATGCTTTCCAAAAACAAAAAAAATGTGCTTTATTTCATCTAGTATCATATTCCACATTGTTCCTCATTTATATTTTTTACCTAACACAGAGACTTCTTTCATCAAGATACTCCTAAGTTTACTGTATCATCCAATCCTTTACTTTTTTCTTAGTCATGCCTGTTATACTTAAACATTGCTGTATATAACATAAAACTTCTTTCATCTAGATCTCATAATCAGTATATCTTCTGCGTAAGTAAACATGACTGGATTTTTTTATCTTTTTACCTTTCATTGTTTTCCAATTATTATCTTCCTTACCACTTATTTCAGAGCCTTCTATATTACCTTGTTTCATTTTTATCTCTATCCTTGTCTTTATTTTTAAATCTCTGTTTAATATGTTCATAATTAATGTAAATATACTACTCATAGGACATTCCTGAGGTATGCTATTGTCTATATCAATTTGTTAGCTTAATTATCCATTCACTAAAATTCTTACTTTTTTATATGCTGAACAATATACATTCTCAATTTTCTTACCAGTGTTTATCCTCTTCTGTAATTGTCCACAAAAGTTCATGTTGTACTGTATCAAAAACTTTATTTAAATCTCCAGTCCTGATGATAGTCTTATCAGCCCTGTTTATAATATCCTCCATACGTTTAAAACCTTAATTTTACCACTCATTCATAACTTTTAAGAAGTATTTTTCTACCAAACTAACTTTTTATAAAATTGGTATCCTATTCCATCTGATCCTGAAACTGACTGTAAATTAATTTGTCTAAGCATGTTATCTTATCCATATAAGGAAATCTCCTTTTCCAATTCCTAATTTTGTTCTGTAAATTTTTTTAACATGACATTCTTTTTTCTTCTTTCTCTCCCTCTCATTTCTCTATCATCTTTCATTTCTCTAATTATACTAGCATTCTCTTTAATCATTCTACTCAAATAAGCAGATGCCTCTTGTTTTTTACCTTGTAAATGATGTATTTGCTCAAGTAATACTAATTTAATTTTCTCTTGATTTTTTTCATAAATTCTACATTCTGTTGCATAATATTCTATAGCATTCCTTTCCAAATTGTTTAAAGTATCCATCCATGTTGTTTTATAGTTTGTTTTCCCTGCTTTTTTTATATCAGACTGCCATTCTGAAAGAAAACATTTTCTATATTCTTTCAATGCTTGCTGCTACTCAGACTAGTTTTTATAACACTCCCTTCCGGAAATATGAACTTTCCATTTTCATCGCATAATTTCTCATTTATTATTTTATTCTTTCTCCTAATCCGATACGCTCATTTTCTTGTATTTACAGCCATATGGCTGAGTGATCTGAAAAGCCTCTTAGAAGTATCTGTCTTACCTATATTTAAACTTTGTGATATAATAAAATAATTTTTCCATCTTATGTATACCTCTACTATGTCCAAAGATTATTATGCCAAATAAATTGACACATTTTATAACTTCAAAAATCTTCTTAACATCATGTTCTTTCTTTCCTCTCCAATCACAATTAAAATCTCTCAATATTATATTCCTATTAGTTATTACATAATCCAGAATTACTGCAAAGTACAGCTATGCTTGAACATAGTTCCTTTCCTAAGTAACCTGCTGTATCTGTTCCCCAAAGTTTCTTTGTAATCTCTCTTCTTGTTTCAGAAATCTTGCATCTTCCAATATTATTACATTAACATATTTTCTACACCAATTTAGGATGCCTATTATTCTACTTATATTTCTGTTATTTACATTTACTGAAAACACTTTAAGTTGTCATTATGTCTATGCTATAGCTTACCAGAAACTATGCAAATTTGTATTATCTATTTCCTTTCTTTTCTCATTTTTTTACACCTATCTTTCAATTTTTTACCATATCTTAGCTAATTTGCCAACACAATTCTTTTTACCTTTCATTGTTTTCCAATTTATATCTTCCTTACCACTTATTTCAGAACCTTCTTCTATATTATCTTGTTTCATTTTTATCTCTATCCTTGTCTTTATTTTTAACCTGATCTTGCTTGCCTGGTTCCTCTCTCTTTTATTGGGAGTGTTTTCTCTTCTCTTTGTATACTCTCCTCAGTTTTGTTTTTCTTAATTTTTCTCTAGCTTACAATCCAGTCATAAATGACCAATTTAATTACATTTATAAAGTTTCAATTCACACCTTTGTGTTATGACCTGTTTCCTCACGAATATAACATTTTTTCTTTATCACAGTTACTTATCATATGATCATCTTTTCCACAGAAAAACATAATTTCAGTTGTCCCCAGTATTTTACAAAAAAAAACTGTTACCCTCTACATTTATTATACTAAGGATATGAACAATTTCTTCTTTCTCCATTTTTCATTTTTCAGTACAATATGACGGTCCCATCCCCATCTATATCTGTTATCCTAGAGTTTGCTAATGTCTATAACTTCTTTTCAAAGTTTTCTTAAATGTCTCAACGTGTATTTTCTTTTTTGTTTCTCTGTGAAATGCTTTAATCACATAAGAATTCCATGGATTACAGCTCATTTTCCTTTCGTACTCCCCCAAAAAACTTTCCAGAACAAACAGTCTCAACAATAATGTCACAAAATATCTCTTTATGAATAAGAATAAAAGCTTTTCCCATCTGATCCTTCACTCTCGATGGCACCATTAAATTATCCCAAATGTTACACAAATGTTATGTCCATTTCTTTTACTTTGTTCTGAATTCTCATCATAAATTTCCTTTGATTGTTGACATTCCCTTTCCTCTGTTCATCTCTCATCACTTCCCTGCAGTTACTTTAACAGTCTCAACATATGATTTCTTTGTCTTGCAGTCTTCTTTCAAAATAGCTTCTGATTTCTCCCTTTTCCACTCTCTGGCTCACTCTGCAACAACAGTTCACCCAAAATATCTTGCACCCCTTCTAACACATCATCATTGTTTTCAATGTTACACCTGGTGAAACAAAAATTCTTCTGGAACAGCTCCTCAGAATCTTGTAGAGCTTGAAACGCTGTACTGGGGTTTGCCTCTGTGCTGTCTGCCATCTTGGATCTCCTTGAGTGCTGTTCTCCCAGCCGCCACTTCACTAGGAACAGAACATGCACTTGCCTAATGAGTATGGGAAATTCCCTGATGCCCTGGCCAAATTTCTGCTAGTAGTAAAAATACCACCTCTGGTCTCCCCTGAAAAGGGGCTACTTAGTTTAGTGGGCTTAACCCAGTTAAAGGATAAATTTAAATTAAAATTATGTTAGCAACTCATTAAGAACACATGTCAGAAATCAACTGCTTAATCTGTTGTATGAAAAACTGCTTATATGTTGAACTGAAAGATAAGTACACACATTTGTGTGTGTGAAGTTTTTATGTATATATATATATATATATATATATATATATGTGTGTGTGTGAAGATACAGTGTGTGATAAATGAAACATTTTGCACTGTAAGGTTTAGGGAAAAATTTATGGGCCAGCGTCCCTAATCCTATAGTGCAAGTCATTTTAATTCTCACACAGTGCAAATCTTAAATAGTTTGTTGATCCTTTTTAGTTTCTATTTCCAATTCACTTCAGTTAAATGCATTAAATAGATTCATAGATTAATGTTAGATTAACAGTGTAAGCCATCTACTGATTAGGACCTTATACTTTTTCCCAAGGTTTTCAAGTTTTTAGGCCAGGATTGCCTTGTGGGTGGTTTTCTATTAGTGTTCTGAGAATTCTGTCTGAATGACAACTGGAATAAAAAATAGACTTTAAGGCTGTTGTATTTATCAATTTCATCTGTTTATTATGCTGTGACTTGGTTCAAAACACATCTTTGATCACATTGCATAATTAATTCCTACCAATGTGGCCTTTTAGGCTGGATAAATCTTATCAACAGCACAATTGTGAATCATTGGAACATTTTAAAGGGCCATGCAGATTTATCCTGAAATGTTGGAGATGCACCTACATTTACACATAAGAAAAGCTCTAATTTGAAGGCATGTTTTGGAAAGAAAAACTCAAAGGACAAGAAGAAATCTGCTGGAAATTATTTGGGCAGCTTCTGTAAATACTGTAAATACAATCATGGTAGTCGCTGTGTGGCACTGAGTAATCACAATAAGTCTTAGGTGCAGGGCACATTATGATTACAATTCCACTGCATGCCACTCAACTGTACAGATTTTTGCAGACTGTCCAGATTTTTGCCTCATATTTTTGGTTTGTTTTTCATAAAATTGTTCTGAGAAATTAGTGGCAAATCATTAAAGATTAAAGTTAGAAAATAATGACAGACATTTGAGTTTCAGACTTTATATCCTTCAGAAAACTCATGCTAATGCAAAACCTTATTCTATCACCTTTCTAAGTTTGTAAGAGCACTATTTAAAGATTGTCCCTATTTTTGG
>NC_056743.1:865210363-865235363 GCF_019279795.1 Protopterus annectens | reverse complement strand
CAAAGTATACAGCAAACTAATTTGTACTTGTAGGATTTGCATTGTTCATTTCCTTGTTACTGCCATGCAAACATGTTTCACTGCCCCGTTCTTTTGCCATTCCATACCACCTTCCTTCAAACCCATAATCCACAGCAAATAAAACTGGTGTGCACATCCTCTGTATTGTGATGTTTATGGTTCCCTTTCATGAAAAGCACTAACATTATTAGATATGCCTGCGTGTTGTTTATGTACTTCCATATTTTATACCTGACGATTAATTCTTTGATTCTTCTTCTTAAAAGGGCACATACATTTAATTTCCTTTGTTTGGTTTGGCTTGGGCTTATTCTTCACAGAGAGCAGTTCTTTAATGTTTGAGTAGGTTTAGAACTAATCACACACTTAATCATGTAAGTATGCATGTTTCAGTAGGACAGATTAACCTTACTTTTTATTGCAGCTGTATTTTCATTCTGAAAACTGTTACTGTGTAGGTAATCTTAAATGATGAGATGCATGCATTTCTAGTAATAGTAACTGCATTTCGGATTGCTTGTTTTCATTAATTTGAGTAGCTTTTTTATTTATCAATTAATACACAAAAAATATTTTAAACTGATTCTAACTTTTTTGCAGCACACAATGAAATATTAACATGCAGCATTTTTGTTCTTGTCTTAGTAAAACTACTTCAGTGCAGTATTGGTTGTTGTGTCTGGAAGTTTGGCACTTATGTACAGACATACATAGCACAGCTGTTTGTTGGTGTAACAGCCATTGTGTGCTAATAGAATATTTAAATATAAAACTTAATGAATAGTAAAGCTGAAAACATATTCTGTTTCTTTTCTGCACATCATCTCAATTTACATATGGTTTCCATGCCAGAATTACTTGCCAGCTCTAGAACAAGAATTTGTGATGCATAAAAGGATGAAGAAACTTTTATTTATACATTTTAATTTGCCTCTTGAACAATATAAGGTTTCTAACTTTTGTTATTGCACCTTATGGGTACAGCAGGAAGAGGAGGAGACTAAAACTGCTGACAAAGTGCAGTGTGTGATGCTGGCTCATACAGTGACAACAGAGTTGCTTCTCAGGCACATCTGTCTCCTTCCCAGTGAAATTCTTGTACCATTATGTAGTGCTGAGTATTAATTCTTGTACCATTATGTAGTGCTGAGTATTACACAATGGTGATGCTATGGTATGGATGTGATAGCAACGCAGTCAGGAGAATATATATCTCTATCAGGCTTTCTTTAAGATGACTTCTGGGTCCTGTTGCATAGTTATAGTTTGTAAAGCTGCATTTAAAATCAAATTCAGTTATCTATGTTCATGGTTTTATTATGACTGTGCACTTGTGGCAAATGCACAACCGTTTGTACGGAAGTCAGTTTATGTAAAACATCCTTCCACGTTTGGAAAGAAGCAGATATAGGAGAAGGTAAAATGGACCATGCAGGTTAACAAGATAGAAGTATTTTTTGTACTGATCAAAATGGCAGACTAGGTGGCTGTGTGAATAAAATGTCATATGACTGTGCATAATTAAAAAAATAATAGGAAATATTTATTTTATAGCACAATTTATACATTATAAATTTGCGGCAGAAGCAACACATTTTTTAAGAAACCTACAGCACAATTTCCAAGCCTCAATTTTTCTGAACGTCTACAAGGCAATAATTATGAAATTAAAAGTAAACTAAAATTAAAGGTTTGAATTTGTACACATTTATGCTCAATGAATTGGTGTGCATTTGAAAATAGTGCTTATTTATTAAGGGATTAATTGGTATTCAGAAATCTTGTATGTAATAGCCATAACCATGAAACCAAAAGTCACAGTATCAAGCGATTTTTGTAGCCGGGTAAACTGTTGATGTTAACTTTGATAATGACTGCATATAGAAGTTTACAAATTAGTGATCAACTTCCATGAGTGCACAGAGAGAAGTTTTGGGACATAACACATGGTGCTCATAAAATTGTTTGTTTGCATGTGTGTGAATGTGAATTTATCTGTTCGCGCAACATGAAGAAAAACAAAAAAGGAAAATTGGTGCTTAACAGCAAAGTAGACTTTTATCAGTTATGCAAGTCTTTGCCTATAAAGGGAATAATAGTGTTATGCGGAAGCATTTTTAGTAAATTAGGTCTGTTAAGTTAAAATAATGAGAACTGCTGTAGAGCAAGTTTAGACATGAGAGCTTGTGTGTCTGTTTGTGGAAACCGATGGTTATTCTGAAACTGGTGTTTGATCACCTCCCTTAATATGTCAGGAAACTGTCAAAGGAAAAAACTTCAAAGACCAATTCACGTTAGGTTCAAGCAAGGCACCCTTTATTACTTGCAGCAAGGAGACAAAGAATGTAGGCATAAGGTTTGTCTAAATGATTGACTAGTAGGTTATACTTGTACAGTTCTCTTCCTGTCACATAAAAAATGTTACATTCTATTGCTGACGTAGTTAGACACAGTTTTCTGTATGTTCTACAGAAAATATTGTTAGACTTATTGCTGACCAAGTTAAAATATCTGTCATTCTGCAAAAACATTTTGAGAAAAACAACCTGGCCTTGGGTTTATGTCAGTCCATTTCAGCATTTCAGTTCTTCTATTATACTGTTCTAACACATGTTTTCAAAAATGGTGCTATCCTCCTTGGCTACTGCTGTTAAAAATCTTTAGGACACTTCTCCTTGTTTCTTCTTTAAAAGAACTTTTATTAAAATGATTTAAAACAAAAAAACAAAATAAAAGCTGCAGATCTGAAGAAGGTTGATAAACCAAAAGCGCTCATCTCTCTTTTTTGCGTTACAATGCTAACTTTCAAATGGTTAGGTTGTAGCTTTTATTTTGTTTTTTGTTTTAAATCATTTTAATAGAAGTTCTTTTAAAGAAGAAACAAGGAGAAGCGTCTTAAAGATTTTTAACAGCAGTAGCCAAGGAGGAAAGCACCATTCTTTGAAAACATATTTGCAGCATCTCTTGGGTTTTCCGTAAGCGTTTGCTCACTTCTCTCTCTACTACTGTTCTAATACATGTGTTACATTTTACCTAGATTCAAGGTACATTTCTAGCTTCAGTACAAGTAATGCTGACTATGGTTTAAACTTTCAAGCATCTATTGTTTTCTTTATCAATGGCTTCCAGCAGCTGCATGTTTTCTCATGGCATAAGCAGAAATCAATATCCCCTTTGTTAATTTTCATGACAGTAGCAGAAATTAATTACTTCTTATTTGCTGACATTAGCAGAAAATAGAATGCTTCTTAAGTTTCTAATGGCTGTGCAGATTCATGCAGTGTGAACAGAATAAATGTATTAACCCTTTTAAATCTCGAATGCACTAAATGCACTAAGCATGCATATTACTATTACATATTTTTCTAACATTTCCCCCCTTTTAATACTTTTATTCTACTTTCAAGATAAGCATAACCAGTTTTTCTTCCCCTAACCTCTTCCTACTCAAGATTTGCAGTTAAGAGAGTCATTCAGTTTAAACTTATGAAAGCATTTTCAGATTTTTAACAATTCAAGTTCAGCACCTTGGTATAAGGTTTCTGAAACTGACATGTCTATAAAGTCTTCAGCCTTTTCATGCAGGGGATGCAGCAGCACACACATACCACCAGTAGGATCATTCCTACACAGATGGCAATCAGGATGCTCATCAGGATACTGCCCCACCCCCCAAACAATCTCTGGAAAAGTCCGTCAGTGGATTTGGTCCTGGTTTGGTCAAGGCTGACACCTGCTGAATTACCTCAAGACGATTGTCTATCTTGTGTTTGTGGTCAGGAATATACGAACAGCACTCCTCCTGGATTAAAGTGCACGCACCTCCTCTCGCAGCTAGGGTGAAGTAGAGAGCCATGCAATTTTGAAGCACCACTGTTCTCATGGCAGTCAGTTCATCAGTCACCAATTCTAGGGACGAAAAGGTTGCATTGCTCATTATTTCGAGAAGCTTAGACAATTTTCTCAGTTCCCGGATTGATTTTGTTGCTCCATATGCTGGCAGTACACCTGCCCATGAGATAACAGTATCACTCAAGTCCATATGTGACGGTCCATTTTTCCCTAAGCCCACAGCATGATGGCTTTTCCAGCCCACATTGATTTGCCCTACTGGATTGACAGGCTTCTTGATTTCTCGTCGGACATTCCGAATTTTCTCTTGAGGTAAAACTGCTGTGTGTTGTATGGCCGGAACCAGGTACCCCAAATAACTGCTGGACCAATTCTCAGGTAACCACTTGTATGCTTTCCTACCACATACAAAATAACAAGTCTTCTACTTTGGTAGTAACTTTACTATGTCCTGGCTCTGGATGAAACATTTTTTTGTCTATCATAGATGGTTGTTTATAAAGGTCAGCATTGTGTTTTACTTCATCAGTTGTCCTATGCATCAGTTCAACAAATGAATTATAGCTCGTGTTGCAATAGGACCCTGTGTTATCAGGTTTATTGTAGCATCTATAGGGAACAGTCACATTGCAATTGCTCCAACCCACCTGAATTGTATCATTTTTGTAAAAACACACAGTCCCCTTCTGTCGAACAGATAAGTGCAATGCTACTTTATCTTGTGATGTGACATCTGATGTATCATAGACTAAGTTTTCCCGCTCCTAGGGGGACTGAAGTTAACAATAACCCCCCATATGCTGTTGGCAAAGCTGTGCAAATCCAGCAATTCGAAACATTGAAGGTCTCAGCATACACATTTGATTGCCTGGTAAGTGTTGAAGTTTGGGTGCCACTCTGCGTACAACTCTGCACACTTGTTCAGTCCAGTTTGTGTGGCTAAGAAAAAGAATGGTCACAACAAAAAAATTGTCACTAGTACAGTCAACAGGATGGTTATGCAATACTTCTGAGGAAACGGTTGTTCTGCATTCCTGTTTTCTCCGAATCTTCCGAATAGGTGCATTTGGATCTTACTGGATTCTGTCATCTTTATTTCAGACACGTGTTCTTACTCTCTGCCCTAATAGGACCTTCAGCACCAATGGTTTCTTCACTTGGTTTGAGACAGATCAGTCCTATTGATCTAACCCCACTTTGTAGCCAGTCTTTGTACTTAGGGCCCCGATGGAGAGGTAAGATTTTTGTCCAGTTCAAAGTTCTTAACAAGTTTGCAGTGCGTCAGGTGGATCCACGAAGCTTGCTCTATCTTGACTGCAGTGGGTGTCGAAAGAAGCACCTGGTAGGGACCTTGCCATCTTGGCGATGACCAATTCTTCTTCTTGATAACTTTTATCCACACCAGTCCCCGGGTGTCACTACTGCCACTTCTGATGTCTCTGTTTGCTTTCTATCTGAAACAGAATTTGACTGCAACAGATGTTTAGAATTCATGACTTTCTTTATATATTCAGCTAGTGTAAAATCAGCTTCCTGGTCTGATGACATGAGAAGTTTCCACTGGGGTGTATAGTAAGCCCTTCCAAATAACTTTTCTAAAGGAGTCCTTCCTTTTGCTGTAGGGACAGTTCTCATGCTCAACAGTGCCAGGGACAAACAGTATAACCATTTTTTTCCTGTTTCAGCTATTAATTTTCTCAATTTGTTTTTTAATATACCATTATGCCTTTCAACTAGCCCTGCAGATTGTGGATGGTATGCACAATGATTTTTTAAAGAAATACCAAAATGCTTGCTTAACTGCTGTATGGTTTGATTTACAAAGTGTGTACCATTGTCACTGTAGATCCTTTCCAGAATACCAAACCTAGGAATGATTTCCTTGACAAGTACTTTTGCCACTGTAGCTGCATCTGGATTTTTTGTTGGAAAGGCTTCCACCCATCTGGAAAACATATCTACAATGACAAGATAATACTTCTTAATTCTATGAAATCCATACAGATAGTGTGAAACGGATATGGTGGTGTAGGGAAACTCCCTTGCTTGGGCTTTAATGCCCCTTGTGCATTATGTTTGTTACAAATCTGACACATCAAACAAAATTTTTTAGAGTAGTTTGTAAATATGTACGTTGTGAACACCTGGTTCACCAGCTGTACCATCCCCCCTGTTGAGACATGGCACTGCCCATGGCTCAACAAAGCTGCATATCTAAACAAATTAGATGGTAGTATCAGTTTCCCTTCTGTAGAGATGTACATCCCCTTTTCGAGAATTGCTTCTCGTTTTACCCATCGTTGTTTTTCAGCTTGCATAGTGAGTGTCTGCATTGTTTTTAACATATCTAAATCTAAAATCTCAGAGGGTTGTAATTCCTCATTTAAAAGAAATACTTCTGTGGCTGCTTGTTTTGCAACTGTATCAGCTCTCGCATTACCTTTTGAAATCCTATTTTGTTGCTTGGTGTGAGCTGTGCATTTACAAATGGCTACTTTCTGAGATAACTGAATAGATTCTAAAAGATCAAAAATAAACTATGCATGATTGATAGGTTTGCCAGTAGATGTTATCATTCCCCGTTTTTTCCACTGTTGCACAAAAACATGTACACTAGAAAAAACGTACTGGCTGTCAGTAAAAATGTTTACGCATTTACCCTTTGCTAAGGTACATGCCTTTGTCAAGGCAATCAATTCTGCTGCCTATGCAGATAAGGTGTGTGGTAAAGGTTTGCTTCTATAATCTCAGTGTCAGAAACTACTGCATATCCTACTAGGTTCTGTCCTGCAGGACCCCTTTTGCACAAGCCATCCACATAGTATGTCACCTTGGCATCATCCAAGGGGACATCCGTGAGATCTTTTCTAGGTAGTGTCTTTTGCTCAATTACCTGCAGGCAGCGGTGCTGTGTGCCGTCTGCAGGGGTCGGGAGCAAAGTAGAAGGATTCAAAGTTGTGCATTGCTCAATTGTCATATGAGGTTGGCTTAACAATGTAGTCATACAGGAAAGATGCCTAGCAGGGGAAAGATATGCCACCTTTTCTTGTAGTAAAATAATCGCGACTGCATGAGGTACTCTCAAAGTGAGAGGGTGGAACAAGACTACTGAGGCTGAAGCCTGTACTGCCATTGCAGCTGCAACTACTGCTTGTACACAGTGGGGTAAGGATCATGCCACTGGGTCTAGTTGTGATGAATAGTAAGCAATGGGGCATTGCTTATCCCCATGCTGCTGTGTTAATACTGATGTCATGTAACCCTGCTTACAATCTACAGTTTGGAAAAAACGTTTATGGTAGTTTGGCAATCCCAGAACTAATGAGGACGCTATTAACTGCTTTAGTTTGCAGAAAGCAGATTCTGCTTCTGGTGTCCATTGTAACAAATCTTGTGCTGCCATAGGCTTCTTATATATAAGGTCAGTTAGTGGTGCAGATTCCAAAGCATAGTTTGCAATCCAGCTCCAGCAAAAATTAGTTGTACCCAGGAAGGACATCATTTCCTTCTTGGTAGTGGGTTTTGTTGCTTGCAAAATTGCTATTTTTCTGTCCTCATCTAATGTTCTACCTTCCTTGGATATTACATATCCCAGGTATTTAACTTGTTTTTTCCAAAGCTGCAGTTTACTTTTATTTACCTTATGTCCTTCAGCGGCTAAGAATTGTAGAAGTGCTATGGTATCTTCTCTACAATCCTGCTGGGTGGGGGCTGCCAGCAAGATGTCATCAACATAAAGTAAAATATGACTGCCTCTTGGTGGGGTGAATCCCGCCAAGTTACTTGCCATTTCTTGTGAGAATATTGTTGGACTTTTCACAATATCCCTGTGGTAGTTGCGTATATGTATACCTTTTCCCCTGAAATGTGAATGCAAACCAATACTGGCTATCAGGGTGTATTGGTACTGAAAAGAATGCATTGCTGATGTCTTCCATGGAAAAATACTTCTGCTGAGGTTTTAAATCATTCAACAGGGTGTGTGGGTCTGGCACTGTGGGTGCCCTTGGTATTACTGCATCATTTACAGCTTGTAAATCTTGGACCATACGCCATTCTCCACTTTCTTTTTTGACTGGAAACAAGGGTGTGTTGCATGGTGAAACGGGAGATTCTATTAGTATCCCTCCTTTACATAAGGCTGCTATAATAGGCTTTATCCCTGCCTCTGCATCTTTTCTCAAGGGATACTGTCTTTTTTTTGTGGTCTAAATGCTGACTTTGGCGTGATAGTAACTGGTCCCGCTGTACGAATGAGTACTACATCTGATTTTCCTGTTGACCAGAGAGTCTCTGGTATATTTTGTAAGGCATTTTCTTCCTCCTTTAATAGGAGTATCAATCAGCTGTCCTTGCTAGACTGCAAGTGCACAGCTGGGTTGGTCTGAGTTATCCAATTCAACTTCTGTATTTGTATTCCCTGTTCTGACAGTTCTAGTTCTGTCTGTTTCTCCCATCTCGTGACTTTTTCTCCTAGGGCTGCCCATTCTATATTTCTGTTTTTGGTTAAGCTAACATGTGGTAATCGATTGGATTTATAAAGTGCAAAGAACCCCTGGGGCAATGAACAGCTGGCTACACTGTTCCCTTCTGTGTCCCAGTATAGGTTACGCAATATCAGTCTGTTTCCATGATTCTTAAACAATTCTTGGTCATATTCCTTATCAGGTCCTGGTGTGTTACAGTAATACAGGGTACAATGCAACAGGTGTTGCTTATCAATGTCAAGGGAGGGGAACTTGCTGACAGCTACATTCATTAACTCTTCGGTTACAGTCCCTGGACCAGTCGTAACCAAGTCCTGGCTGTACCAATAAAACATTTCACCCTCCGATTGCACTGCAAAGGTATCAATTTGTCGCTGTGCTTCCATACCCTGCATGGTTGGGGCTACTGCTATACCAAATAGATGCATGAGGTCTCTGCCCAAGAGGTTTACTGGGCATTTTGCAGAAACAACAATTTTGCTTTTTTGTGTCCATCCTGAAACTGGATCCGTTATTGCAATGTCATGGGAGAGTGGCTCCCGATACAGCTGTCAATTAGCTGCTTTAACCAGTATGTAGTCAGGTGTCTGTGTTTTCTGGTAGTTTGGAGGGATGTATCAGGGTTCGTGATGCCCCTAAGTCACACAAGCATTTGACTTCCCTCCCTTCTACCAAGAGTGTAACTTCTGGTTTTGTGTCTGCTAAATAGAGCTCCAAGCTCAATAAAGCTAGGTCTAATATTTCATCTTCTTCATTGTCACTAACTTCCTGCACTTCCTCTACTCTCTCTATCACATTCTCATTTGTCCTTTCTTCGCTAGCCCCTTCTAGTGATTCCTGACTACCATATGGTCCTCACCCTCCTTGTCTTCCATTCTTGCCTTCTTGTTTTTCTTGCAATCCCTTGCCAAATGTCCCTTTTTACCGCATTTAAAACCTTCTCCCCTTTTCTTTCGCCCTTCAAAGTCCTCTGATCATTGATCAGATTGTTTCCCTGTGCATTTTACTTGCCCTTTTTCCCCCGGACTGTACTACGTAAACTTCTGCTTCATCTTCTACAGAAAATACTTGAGCTTTCTTTTTCTTTTTGCTATTAAAATGCCTTTCGGCATGCCTAGCATATTCAAGTAATGATTGTAATCTGCTTGTACGATCTACCATGTGCTTTGTAATAGAACTGCTTATAGGTGCAATACTGCCCTTTAAAAATGCATTCTTTAACTGCTGTTCATATGGGGAATCTTGTGTTTGATCTTCAGGAACCTGCATTCCACAGTGGTTATTAAAACGCTCTAATAGTCTGGCATAATACCGGTCAATAGTTTCACCTTGTTGGCTGCATTGATTAATACAAATCCAGTCTGCCCTAGGTTTCCATTTTTCAGAGATGCGGTCTGTAAGACCTTTTACTCTGGTATCTACTTATTCTGCACTGCTATGTGGGAGGGGTCCTTGTGCAGCGTCACGGGGATTCCAGTTCCCACTAATCCTATACCAATCTGGCCCTACAATCTGTCTAACTACTTTTTCTATTTCTTCTCCGTTTAGGTTATAACTCAGCCTCATTCCTTGTAAATCTTCTGAGAATTTTCTAAAATTAACCTTTGGATGGGGAATTCCCTCAGTGGCTTTCCGGATGTCTTCCAGAGTCCAAGGTCTATGCACTAAAATAGTTTGGTCCTGATTGTCCTGACCTGCCTGAGGGTTGGGTACTCCTATAAGTGGACATATTCCTTCTTCACTTATAGATCGTGAATTCTTAACCATTTGCCATAACTCAATGCCTTCATTTGCGTTACCTGCCTTTGTTTGAGACTTGGTCTCGATGGTATCTCTAATAAAACGGTTTTATTTTCATAATGCCTCTTTATTCGGTGACCACAGGATATCATGGGGGTGGAGCAACCTGTTCACTTGCTTCATATTCCGGTAAGGGAGGCGGAGGTGCTGATGCTATTACTAAATTATTATCCTCCTTATCTAAAAACATTGCTTTTGAATTCTTGTTCTTTTGTTCCCTATGGTTTACTTCCTCAATCCACCTGTGTGCCTGAAGAATTCCTAATTTACATTGCTTTTTTACCCGACCTTTGGAATCTGTTTTGAGCTGTCAAGTTTGATAAGTGAGGATTTTTCTAATTTTCCGACAAATTCGTATTTATTAACCCATTTTGAATAATATTTAATATTGTCGGCACGCTGCGATTGCATGTATTTTGCGTCTTCTGTTAAAAGCGGATTTTGGGGTCTTTTTGTGCAAATATTACCCATTTTGTTCTACCCTTTGATTGTTACGTAACTTAATTTTTTAACGTGGTACCATGGATTTTGTTAGTCTCTTCAGAATGACTGCCTACTTATTCTGTTTCTCCTGATCTATGACAAGACAGTAATCTTTTTTGTCCCTGACTTGTAAGAAAAATACAGTCTAACAAAAACAATACATATCTAGTCCCTGATCTAAAACAAAAAAAAGTAGATTCACCTTACCTGAGCCCACGTGATTGATCACCAATTCGCGGAGACCCGTCCTTCAGTTGCAGATCAGAAAGTGGCTGGCCTCTTTTGAATGACAATTCAGTCGGAGTGCTTTTCAGATAAGAACCGATTTGGTTTCTTCCCCGTACGGTTTCAACCACCTGGCCCATCTGATTCGATGTGAAGAGAGGATCTGTCAAAGAAAAAAACTTCAAAGACCAATTCACATTAGGTTCAAGCAAGGCACCCTTATTACTTGCAGCAAGGAGACAAAGCATGTAGGCACAAGGTTTGTCTAAATGATTAATGACTAGTAGATTATACTTATACAGTTCTCTTCCTGTCGCATAGAAAATGTTACATTCTATTGCCGACGTAGTTAGACACAGCTTTCTGTATGTTCTACAGAAAATATTGTTAGACTTATTGCTGACCAAGTTAAAATATCTGTCATTCTGCAAAAACATCTTGAGAAAAACAAACTGGCCTTGGGTTTATGTCAGTCCATTTCAGCATTTCAATTCTTCTATTGTACTGTTCTAATACATGTGTTACATTTTACCTAGATTCAAGGTACATTTCTAGCTTCAGTACAAGTAATGCTGACTACGGTTTAAACTTTCAAGCATCTATTGTTTTCTTTATCAATGGCTTCTAGCAGCTGCATGTTTTCTCATGGCATAAGCAGAAATCAATATCCCTTTGTTAATTTTCATGACATTAGCAGAAATGAATTACTCCTCTTGTTAAGTTTCTAATGGCTGTGCAGATTCATGCAGTGTGAACAGAATAAATGTATTAACCTTTTTAAATCTCAAATGCAATAAATGCACTAAGCATGCATATTACTATTACACATTTTTCTAACAGAAACCAAGGAGCGAAATTGCTTTCGTAAGTTCTTGGGGCTGTTTAAAAAAGTGAAATCAATGTTTAAAGTAAAATATAGTTATCTTATTTGTTTACATTTTGTTTGCTGAGAAAGTCCAGCTGGGCCAGAAGCCCCTTTTCAGTGGAGGCTCGGGGAGAAAAGCTAGTCCTATGCAAATTAATAGTTAACAGTAATAGTAGCAATTGACGTAAGGTAAAAAAGATAATGTATCCAATGCAGCAATTATTATATGGACAGAAATATGACCATTTGGTTGCAGTAATAGCTGCAAGTAACAAAGTAAAAAGCAAATATGTCCAGTATAGCAGTTAATATATTGTAGCAAAAAGTAGATAAAGGTCATAGGGTCTATATTATACCATCGAACGCTTAAAAAAAGTGAACAATGATTAATCGACCCCATGTAAGCGAAAGCTTACAATGTTGAAACCTCAAGACAGTGATTTATTTCCAAGTGGAAAAAAACAAAAACTTTAAAACATTACATAAAGTGGCGGGGGGGGGGGCTTTGACTCCCTCATCCCCTGATGTGGGGGCTTTGCCCCCCCCTACTTAAATATAACAACTCTGAGATTTCACTACAGTGCACAAAATGGCAAAGTAATGGAAGCAGCCAAACTAATTATTTCCCAGGGGAAGAATTTGCTTAAAAGCCGCTTTGCTATTTTGCCTTTTCGCTGTTTTATGTTCAATCAAGAAGCATTTGACAGAATGCAGCTACGATCACGTAATAGGAACCCAGGTCATATAGGTGGTAGGTGGAGAAAGGCTTTGAGTACTGAGGCAGTAAGCATCAAAACCGTATTCAGTGTTGGATAATTTCTGAACAAATACACAATCACATTTTTGTATCTAAGGCAGTATCTATCAAAAGCCAATAAAGGTCGTATGGGTAGTAGGTGGATATGGGCTTAAAGCAGTGTAAGGTAATAGACTGAATGGAGAATGAGAAACTTAATGGAGGATGAGTGCCACCATAATATGGTCTGCCTGGAGTTATGCCAGGAATTTGCTGGTTAGCTATTCCCTGAAGAGCAGTTTAAATTTGGATAAGTTAGTGGGATTTAGTATGTGTTGAGGGATGGAATTCCATGACTTCATCATTTTGTTGGAAAGCAGAGAATCCCCAAAGCTATTATTGGACTTGGTGACTTTTAGTAGAAGTTTGTCGGTTTGAGTAGGGGTGTACAAGGTTTTTGAGTGTAGGGAAATTATCTTGTTTGTAGAGGATGGAGTGGGCAGTAGTTAGTTCGTTGAATGATAGAACATTGGGTAGCTCCAGACACTTAAGTTGGTGAAGAGTAGTGTAGTGGTGTGATCTGTAAGGGTGGTTTGTTGCAACTGTTAATCAATTGAAAAAAGAAAGCAGATTTTATAGCATATCCTGTGGAAACATTTTTTTAAATGAGAATGGAAAGCAGTGGCACAGATAAAGTACATACAGTGCAATAAGTGTGTGTGTGTGTGTGTGTGTGTGTGTGTGTGTGTGTGTGTGTGTGTGTGTGTGTGTGTGTGTGTGTAAACCGATTCATTTGAAAGTGGTATTTGAACAAATATTTAAATATTTATTTAGGTGTGTCAGGAAAATAAAAAGCAAAAAGACAAACTTGTAGAACAAAACTCCACTTAACCAAAAAGGTAATGAAATGGCTACTTTAGCTGTCCACAATTACTCCACTTAACCAAAAAGGTAATGAAATGGCTACTTTAGCTGTCCACTATTACTCCACTTAACCAAAAAGGTAATGAAATGGCTACTTTAGCTGTCTCTATTTATTTAAAACAAAGTAAAGTAAGACTTGATGCTTGTATGCATAGGTTCATAGGTGTGTACTAGGCTAATGGCCCTGGAGCCTTTACAAGCCTAGCCAATAGGATTACCCTGGCATCGTGCTATCCAATCTTAGTTCCCAGTGCCTCTGTCGAGTAAAGCCACTGGAGTGATCCCTGGGGTGAATTTTCTATTTCCCATCTGCTTATCAAGATCTCTCTTGAAGAGGGCCAGTGAGGTGCTCTGCTTGACATGTATGGGAAGTCTATTCCAGAGCATGGGCAGTCTCTGGGTTATGAACCTGTCCCTCCAGCACATTCTGTTGATTGTGGTAATGAGGTTGAGGTCTCTGGAGCGTGTGGTGCAGAGGGATTGGGATTTCTTAGTTGTAGCATTTCTAACAGTGGGTCAGACATGGCTTTGTAAGTCGAGCAGAGATCGCCTCTAAGTAGGCGATGTGAAACTGAGAATAGCTGGGTCCATGTTGGACAAATGTTTAAGGCCTAGGATCCTCTTTGAGGTATTTTTGAGGCGTCTCTAGTTGTTGCAGGTGTTTAGTGAGGTACATGCCAAATGGAGCATCCAGGACTTAGAGTCCTGTTCAATTACCTGTGTGCTTAAATTGAAAAGTTTCGGTAGACAAATTGTTTAAAGTTCACTTTTGTATATGTATGTTTTTATGATTATATCTTTATATTTTTTATATTGTTAGTGTAACTGTTATTACATAGTTGTAAGTTTTTTTTCAATTAATATAAGTAATGTATTTAAATTCAAGTAGGGAGGTGTGGTTTTCACTTGTGATCATGTGATGTACAAGTGTATTTAAAAGCAATTTGATTTTCATTTTATGTTTGTCTGAAGAAGTTTTGTCATAGAACATAACAAAAGCACTTTGTTTTAAATAAATAGTGGACAGCTAAAGTTGCCATTTCATAACCTTTTTGGTTAAGTGAAATAAAAAGCAAAACTCATGATAGTAGGTACAGTTTTGAAGTGATAAATATGCAAGAAGTCAATGCTTCAGATGGCATTGAAAAAGATTCACAACTTATTTGGAAAAAGTAGCATATATTATAAAGCAAGTGACATACCAGAGTAAAACGGAAGTCTGCCATGGCTAAATGTAATGGACACCAGAATTTAGAAGCTGTTTATGTAATTTACAAGCATCATCATGGAGATAAGGTGTAGAAAGAACTGTAGAAGGAAGCATTTGAAGACATAATCCTTGATGACTGTAGAGTGCTTTAAATTTCACAAAAATCAAAGGAGACATGACTATTGTGCAATATTAAACATTTTGGGTTGAGTAGCCAAAAAATGCACAACGGTTGCACAATAGCTGAAGGAATTTCTACATACTAATACACGTGCTTGTGTGTGATATATGTTGTGAAAGCGCATAAACATTTAAACCCTTTAACAAGCTCTGTGCACAGAAGTTGCAAATTTGGATTTGGCAGCTAGCGATATTGTAGAACCACAGCAAAATGTGACCAAAACACTGATAGACTTTTTTTGAAAGAAAACAGGCATGTTTTTGGAGTAGCAGATTGTCACTTCATTAACTTTGTTTGACAAACAAAGGTTGTAGGATGACCCACAGTAAGTGAGAGCAAATGTAAATAGAAAAGAAGCATAAAGAAAGTGAATGACAAACACTGGGTGCAGGCTGGCTAGCATAAATCAAACTTTGAGTATGAAATGATGACTCTGGGAAGTGGGGTTTAGTCAAACAAAATGGAAGCAATAACAGGAAATTAACAAGATGAAATGTCTAGAAATGTATAGTATGAATTATTTAGATCACTTCAGAAATGGTAGGAGGAATGCTTAAGCTAGGAATGGAAATAGCATCTGAACTATCAATGATTTTCAGGAATAACTGTGGAAGATTGTTTTCTATATATACTGCCGGATTATTCAGCTTTATTACTAGAAATGTATACAGTGTTTGTCCTCTAAATAAAATAACTGTGTCTGTAACATAGGGTGGTGAAGCACATAAGTTAAAGATCTTTGGCTAGAGCACAAAAAGGTCAGTATTGCTCAACACCCCCCTTCACTTGAAGGCAGATGCCCCTGTCTATCTCGCTCTGGTATGCGCGTGAACTTTTGTGTTTCAAAAGCATGTTCTGCAAATGCACCATTAAGAGTTTATTTCTCCTTTCTGAGATCTTATGATTTTGTTTTTAATGCATGATTGTGCTTTATTTTATGTCTGCACGTATGTGTTGCAACGAGAATTGGTTATATCACCAAATAGTCACAGGTTGCAGATTACCTCCAGTCTGTAACTCTAACCTGAGCAATTTCAGTTTATATTCACCGGTCTACCTTTTAAGTAATATGTATTGCCTTTATCCTAATGCTGCATCATAATTGAAAAGAATCACCCGATTGACCCATATATCTAAAGAACAAATGAAGGCTCCATGATAAGAATTTGCTCTATTGTGATTCACTGTCAAGACCAAGATCACAAAAGAGTGAAATTACTTAAACATGAACATCATGTAAAGTAAAAAAAAATCTAAAAAAAATAAAGCATTTATGCAGGGGGTAATGCCCTCTGTACCTCCACACCCTCTACTACTTACAAATACCAACTCTAAGGTCTCAACACCTTGAAAAAACTTAAAATTCTCACACTACTGCAACCTTGATTTTTTTTTTTGTCTCAGAATGAGTATGAAGGAAGTTGAAAAAGTGGGGACATACCTTCAAGAGACAAAGACAATCATGCTGGTTGAAGAGCTTGCCTATTAGGTTGCCATGCAATTCATCATATAGAATTGGTGTCCTCCTTGGCATAAATTCTGAGATGGTACAGAGAGATCATTGCATTTGTTTCCAGATCACTCCCTAAAGCTGGGTAGGACTGCTCACACTGCACACACAAGCACGTACTCTGGTCTGTGCAATAAGAAAATGTCAATATTTGAACAGAAAACATGATTTAAGGTGATTTAGAACAGGGCAGGCAGTATCAATAATGACCACAGACTAACTGCAGTGCCAGCACCTGATTTTAGGGACATAGTATTATGACACTAAAGTCAATGCAATAAACCAACATACAAGTATCACTGGACAGCATTTGCTGCTATATGAAAACTGTCAAGAACCAACAATGACCGCTTCACTGACTGTATACTACGTGTTAGTTACTTCACAGCTGTGTATGATAAATATTCCTTCAGAAATGGACAACAGAAGGGGCCTACTGCAATTACAAGTGTGTAGGGATTTACTATAGAGAAATTGCTTGAAGGTGGCAATTGGCTATTCATTTAGGAAGGAAATGTATTACATTGCTTGCGATTAATAAGTTTGACCAAGTTACACTTCAGAAGGCTCCATGTAATATATGCAGGACATGTGAAAACGTTACAAATAATCCCTTGCTTGAAGCTTTATGTTGTACCCTGATATCCATAATTGGATTGAAGACTTGAGCAGATGTTAAACTAAATGTCAAATGGCCCAAAAAGTACCAGTGACTTCACTCCTGAACCCTCGGAAATGGGGAAACTGCATCCTGGCAACCTATTCATAATGATTTTTGTCAATCATTTTATGAGCAAATTATATTTTCAATCATAGTGAATTCCTAATAAGCCTGAAGTAATCCTTATGGAAGTGAGGATGTCCAACAGGACAATCTCACTGTAAAACACAATGCTTTTAAGGAGTGGAATACCAGAAAATATTGTTAATTACCACAGATCAGTTTTTGTCACAGGATTTCATTATATTTAGGAAATAGTTTAAACAATTTACATCTGCACCTCAGCTCCTAGATAGACACAAACAAATTGGCTGAAGAATGTATACATGTATTTAAAAAGGCTGTGAAAGTTCTAATCACTGATGGTAAGCACTGAAAGCACAACATGATTAACATTTTGTTTGCATCCCATAATATCATGCACACAACCAACAGTGCTGTGCCCACACTATTTCATTACTGAATTCATTGATATCAGATGTGAGTAGATGAGTAAGCAACTAGTAATTTCAATGTGTGATTGAAGGGCCACAACCTGTGTTGGCCAGCTTGTGCCAAGTTGTTTTAAGGGATGAGCGCCATATTTACACTGTCAATATGGGACAGTGCACACAAAGAAGACATGTAGACCACTTGATATATTGATTGACTAGATGATGTAGAAGCAATGAACATGTAGTTGATCTTGGATGAAATGTCATCTGAGCATAGCCGTAACACAGATGTTTTGACAAACCAATATCCAGTTTGAAACATCAAAGAAAACTAGTGCTGTACTTTAGCAGCAGTGTCAGACCAGACTTTCAACCATAAAAAGGGTGTGATTAAGACAATCCTGCAACTCAAGCAGCTGATGTTTCTCATCCCAAGAGAAACCTGAACTGAGAGGAATCCATGAACAAAGGCAAACAGCACATCTCTTCATTAACTTCTCCCATGGAAGAGACAGCCAACTAGGCTATTCAGAGAACGAATCTAAGCTTATTGGTGGCAGAAAAGTGTATTCCTAAACACCTATGAAAAAAATCTAAGAAGTTCAACTGTTGAGGGAGGAATAGTACACCACTGTATTTTTGGATAAAAATAGTTAATGCCAATGTAACCAAAAAGTAGGATCCTCTGTGATGCAGTCAGGTCTTGCACTTCAGACTGCAGCTTTGTGAAAGCACAACTCTGAAATCCAGAACTCTGGCTTCACCATTTACTCTAAACAAAGCAAAAGAAAAAGTTAAATTGTGCCTTCCGTGTAGGCTGCTTATGTAGGTGGGAGTGTTTTGTCCCCCTTTAGTTTAGTTTAATTTTCTAATTTCAAGGTCCCTATTCCTTCTGAGGTGGTTGCAAAGTGACCCTCAGAGTTACTTTACACTTTCTGATGTTTGTGCATATAATGTGCCTACTCACAAGTACGGCTTGCTCTTCATACGGATGTAATTGTGTAAAAGAGTCATGAAAAAAGCCATTCATAGAAGCCAGAATGTAAAGAGCAGCTAACGTCTCCTATAACTTGAGTGTGAAGAGAAGATTAATATCGAAAAACACTGCTGAGTTATGTGGCATTGCTACTGGCTGGCAATGTAAAGGAGTGAAAGCACTGCTGTTACACAGAATATGTTAACTTGGGCTTCAATGATGCTGGAATTTGAAAAGTAATCAGAAGTAATCTAACATACATTATGAGAATATTACTTCTGCTCATACTTGTGTTGCTATCCTGGACTTAAGTTTAAAAAGGAATAGATGTAGCATACGTTATAATTCATGTATGTACAAAAATGTATGCCAAAAAAAAGTAAAAGTGCATCGAGTAGTGAGTCTGATCTCTGTTAGTGTTTTGCTGTGAATGTGCAAATAAAGCAAATTCACAACAGTGTGCACGGCAAAAAGACATATACAGGCGGTTATTTTGGGGATGTGCTAAAGAAGCATGCTGTTGTATGTCTGACAACTTAATATGTTGGTGCATTCTCTTTGCTCTTTGTTTTTTAACACCTTTATCAAGTTATCACTCAAGACCTAGGCACACACAGGGTGGCACAATGGCACGGCAGATAGCATTTTACCTCACAGCAACAGGTTCTCTGATTTGATTATTGGCTGGGGTGCCTTCTGTTTGGAATCTGCATGTCCTCCCAGTGTTCACATGGATTTTCTCCTGGTGCTCCAATTTTGTGCCTCATTCCAAAGACATGCTGTCGGTGGATTGGATACTCTAAATCAGACATAGACGTGAGTGGTATGAAAAGACAGCAGTGGAAGGACTAGCCAGCTAGCCGTATGAACCCTTGGCTGTAGATGATTGTCAAGTGACATCCCAACCCCATGTGCAAAATCATGGGAAAAGGGGTTGAGAGAGGATGGATGGATGGACATAGCCACACACACACACTAATGGAAAAGAAAGCAAACTATATTAACATTTTTTTCATTTACATGCATTATGTATTACACATGCTTTCTACCTTTCTTTATAACTGTTATTCTGTTTAACGTTACATAAATTACTCATTTCCTCCATTCCCATGAATTTTTCTACCTCACAAACATTATTATACATGGATTGTTCCCACAGATTCCATTTATTTGTATGGAATTTGATCCTTCACATTTCTCCCTCGTCCAGTTCTTTTCTCTCTCTTATAATGTTCAAGTCTTTAAATACAGTTGATTTAGGTTTTGATATCCATTTACTAGGAATTTTTTATTTTTTTTGGCAACCAACATAATTAAGCTTAGTAAGGCCTTACTATGTATAGGGAATTTAGATCTTGTGTTCCAGCTCAAAAGAATCATTCCTTAGTTAAAGCCATTTGCTCCCCCAGTACACTGTAGAGAATTTTTAAAATCTGCCAATTCATTGCACTCCCTAAAAACATGTCCCCAGCTTCCTCTTTCTTCCCCATCACACGCCTAACATTTGCTATCTACTTGGGGAGAAATTATTTGAATTCTATCTGGGACATAAATACACTTGTGCAAACACTCTAAAACCTTCTGGACTTTGTTACATACTTGGGAGCCATTCAAATGTCCTCCCATTGTCCCATTGTAAATTGCTGTTCCAGTCTCTTTCCCCCTGTCTTTTCTAAGCCCCTCTGATTCTTATAGTTATTTCCTATTTTATATGCCCTACTAATTATCCCTTTTAAGGACAGCAGCTTCTGTTTTAGATTTGACTAAAAACTCAGAACAGGCCTTTCTATTAGGGGTCCCTATCCCTTTCTCTATGCCTGTACTATGATAATAGTTGCAAGGCAGTGTCTAACCTGCAATCCAAACTTTTTCTTGGTCACATCCCTTTCCATCTCCAGTTAACTGCTTTCAGTACTGAAAAGGTTCATCCATTAATAAATAATATACAGCTGTAAATTCCAAATGCAGACCGTCAAATATTCTGCTTGCAAGCACACTTTATTCAAGGTATCAATACTTGAAGTATTTCAACACACAGACTCTGCTGTATACTCAGATGCAATTACTTTTATAACTTAAATTTAGAAAAAAAATAAAAGATTACTTCATACAAAGTTCAAAGCTTTCTCAGCTTTTGATTACACATAAGCACTCTTTCAAGGCTGTAAGGAGTAACCAGATAAAACGTTATGCATCCGGGAGTGCTTTGCTTTTGACAGGTTAATGTGTTCCTAGCTTTCTGTCAAGGCTAAATGATTACAATAAACATTTGCCATATGTTTGCTAAGGTCTAATGAACTCTAACAAAGTTAAGCTGTTTTTTTTAGCTAATAAGTGAAATACATGTATGAAACGGTTGCAGTACTTTCATCTAGCTGTGCATAAAAATATAAGCATTAATAAACATAAAAAATAACTTATCCATATCAATACCTTGGTTCCTTTTCCACTTTACTTCAGTAAATTCCAGCCCTTATTGCCTATTTTCTGTATTGCTACTTGCAGCTATCTCCATCTCTTTGCTGGCTTACTTCTTGGAATACTAATTTCATGACTATAATCTTCAGTATGGTGGTTGTTGCTCTCCTTAAGGATCTGCATCCAAAATCCCAGTCTCTCATTATTTGAACTCCCCACTTCATCATTTCTTTGAATTATGACTTGCTTGTGTTTATGTATATGAAATTTAACTGTGTAGCGCTAAACTATCCCTTCAAATCCAAGTAATCCTAAACCACTTTGTTCTTTCGAGAGGATTGACTTATCCAACTTAAATCTTGCCCTCTTCTCTGCCCAGATACATTCCTTGAACTCTATTAATTATTGTCCACAGCTTCTCCTCTGGTTGATAAAATGTACATGATCTGTATATAAAACTAAAGGGACTGCTTGCATGTTATCATCCATATCCACAAACAACGCTTCCAGTTTCCCAGTGTTTGTATTATCTTTTGTTTAGTCTCTTCCAACATATCCTTAGCTGCAATAACAGAAGCTCTTCATTCTCCTAAATACTTAATTGTATCATCTCCCCATAAATAGAGGTACACATGGGTATTGCTAAACCAATTTGTGTGTATCTGGCTATAGCCTTTTAGTCTTCATTAATTTTATATGCTGAAAAGACTTGAAGCTGTCTCAAAATGTTTCCCAAGCACCAGGATGTCCTTTTCTGTATTTGTCAAGTGCAAAGTAATATCTGTAAACAAGACCAACATTTCTTGATTACTATACCAAGTATATCCTTAAATTTGTGAGCTGGTTTTGTTGTCAATGGCTCTAAATATAAAGCAAGTAACAGAAGGGAAAGAAGACACCACTGCCTGGTTCCACTGCTCAAACACAACTTGTAGGAAAGGAACCCCTCCCCACTTTAATTCTTGACTCCAATCCTTAATATATCTTCCTAATTAACCTTGTTATTGTGTAAGTGAATGCAAATGCTTCCATTGCCATACTCCTCTTGCTCATAAAGTTCTAACTTACTTTGCTGAATTCTTTCTCTGCATCCAGACCCACCAACATTCTGCTTCTCCCTGGATCATCATTATCCTGTTTGTCACCATATGTTTGCCTCCTCTCCCCAAAACCACACCCATCCATATATATCAATTCTGGCAAAAGGTTTCCATTCCTGTAGCTAGTATAGACATAACACTTTATAGTCATGATTTAAAACTGAAATGGGTCTATACAAAACTGGATTACCCTATTTGGGTAATAAACCCACCACAGTTTTCTTCCAAAATGCTGGTGCCCCCCCTTTAAATACTATTAGACAAAATCTTCTAGATCTTATCACTTTCTTTCTTCCTAACTTCCAAACGTCCACTGGAATGTCATAAATTCATGGAGATTTCCCTACCAAATGATTATACCAAACGTTTGTCTCCTCTTATCTAATTTGTTGAGCTTCATTTTCTTCAACCTTGACATACTTACATTTATAGATGTTCTCATCTGTGCTCTTTCTTGGTTTCTATACTCCCATGCTTTACACAAAGTAGAAGAAATTTTTTAAAATAACTAATACCTCTACTGGATCACTGGTTATAGACTCCTAAGTTTGGCAGCAAGCCTTTCTACTTTACCTAAGTCATTGTGCTAAAAGGTTTTGTGCTCCTGAGTTTTTATGAAAAACAAATAATTGCTTAACAGCAGTCTTTCTAACTTGTACATATTATCCAGATACCCCCTTATTTCCCTTTAGCACCTTGCAGCTGCTCCTCTCGTTCATAGGTAGGTACTAGGCTATTGGCCCTAGGAGCTGTACAAGCTTAGCCAAAAAGGTACCCTGGCTTTCGCCATCCAAGAAAATTATTTTCCTGTGCCCCTATCGAGCAGAACCACAGAAATGATCCCTAGGGTAAATTTCCTATTACCCATCCAATCATCAAGATTTTTCTTAGAGTGCTAATGAGGAGCTCTGTTTGACATAGGTAGTCTGTTCCAGAGTATGGGAAGTCTCTGGGACAGGAATCTATCCCTCCAGCATGTTCCTTTTATTGTGGTGACAAGGTTTAGGTCCCTAGAACGTGTAGCTTGGAGGGATTGGGATTTCTTTAAGTGGAGCATGTCCAACAGCTCTGGGTTTGACATAGCTTTGTATGTTAGGCAGAGATGCGACGGAGTAAAGCTGTAGTTTTTTGAGACTGTCTGTCTGCATAAGGCATCTGTTTGAGGCCAGTAATCCTCTTTCTAAGGTATTTTTGCGGCCTTTCCAGTTGTAGATGTCTTGTGAGGTACATACCAAAAGGGGCGTTGTACTCTATAATGGGTCTGATGAGTAGAGGGGAATAATGACCTCTTTTTTTCTGGATGAGAAACCTTTTGTGATGAGATGTGCCACGTAGAAGGATTTCCTGACCACTGTGGTGATGTGATTATCAAAGGAGAGACTACTGTCCACCTGTGTCCCAAGGTCTCTTATCACACTTTTAGTAGACTACCGCCTATGTGGTAGTTCATGGGTACAGAGTTTTTACCAAAGGGGATGACTGCACTTTTTGGCATCGAGCTTGAGACCATGTCTTTGACACCAGGCATCTGTCTCAGTGAGGCCCTTTTGTAGAATGTCCACATCGTTAGGAGTTTCAATTATGGCTCCTAGTTTACAGTCATCTGCGAATTTAGTTAGCCAAATACCTTCTGTGTTATCCTGTACTTCAGAGAAGTAGATACCAAACAGGAGAGGACCCAGGACTGAACCCTGTGGTACTCCACTTGTCACTGGTCTGAAGTCTGATTTGGAGTCTGCTGCTTTCGCAGTGTGGGTTCTGTCAATAAGCCAGTTGGCAACCCATCTTGTGACATAGGGATTTATACCTAGTTTAGTGAGTTTATTTATAATTCCAGAGTGGGGGATGGTGTTGAATGCCTTGGCGAAATCTAGATAGGCTGTGTGAACCACCTTACCCTCATCTATGGCTTTGGTGACTACTTCAAAGAAGTCTATCAGGTTTAGGAGACATGATCTGCCTTTTACAAACCCAAACTGTGTGGGGTCCAGAGTTTGGAGATCTCCAATGTCTTTGTTTGAGTTCCATGACGATACATTCCCTGGCCTTGCAGACTAGGCTTGTCAGGATAATGGGGCGGTAGTTCCCGGGGTCTGTTGTTCAATGAGATTCTCAGTATTCTGTAATACTTTATCCTTTGTCAGTCTGTCTAAACAATTCCTACTACTTCCTAACCATATCACTTTCACTTTTATATTTACCCTATTTTTTAAACTCTATTTTCATTTTATACCTCTTGCTACGATATCAGGGTGATAAAAAATGGTTGTTTATTTGGGGGGGGGGTTAGGGAGGCAGGCATTATTCCCAGATGTCATTAATGTATTCTTGTAAGCATTTATTTTCTCAGTTTTTGAGCTGTCATTTTGTCTTATTATACACTGCAGTCTGGCCCAGATTTTAACATATGCTTTGGAGTCTCTATGCAGGTTTTTCAATATTCCAGTAAACTGTTCTGGAAATGCAAACCCTTCTAAAAGTTGTAAACAAGTAGATCCAATGTACAGAATCAAAAGTTCTCTCAATATCTAAGCTAATTGGGGCCATTTTCTTGTTCATTCCTTTTACTAAATCTAAGGTACTTGTTATTCTTTTTATATAATCATACATTAATCTATTGGCTTTGAATCCTTTTGATATTTATTAATCTACTATATCTCAAACTTGTGGCAAAAATGGAAATAAATAGTTTATAAATCTACATGTAACAGTGAAATAGGTCTGTATGAGGAGACTAACTTATTTCCTTGTTTAAGCTAAGATGAAATTACAGAAAATTTCCAAGAGTTGAATTTATTTCGTCACTCTGAATTGTCCTGAAAACATCCCTCAGTAATCAAATAATATTTTCTCTTGTATGTGAATACAACTTTGAATTTCAGCATCAACAAGAAAGGCTATTGTGAAAAAAGCTGCTCAGGAGACTGCAGGAAGCTGAATATAATCTTATTATATTATTAGTTTAAATGATCCTTTTTTTTTTCTTATGGTTAATGCAATTTATGATGTGATGCAACAACTCTACTTCTCCAAGTTTTATTACATACAGCATTCAAC